>NW_018408502.1:0-20658 GCF_002113885.1 Mizuhopecten yessoensis
CAGAGCACTTAAGGTTTAAAATACTAGTACTACATGTATACACAATAGTCCGTCGTTAATAAACACGAACTAATCCAGGGTCTATATACAAGCTGTACAGCAGTGTTATGAAAACCTGTGGTGTGCAGTTACAACCTGTTGGACCGAAGAATCATAAGTCAGAACTACAAACAACGTAGACAGCATTACAACTCATCTATTGATATATTTATTGCATGTATATGTGCTTTGCATTGGACTGTCTGTATTGTTATGTCGTATGACGTCATCTGTGTTTTTTGTGCCATTCTCGGTGTAGGCGTAACGGACCTTTCAACCATTTTGGATTTGTTATGCAATATGTATATCTAAAACAGATGTCACTGTATAATGTATTATACAAATATCTAGTTTGATTGTTTACCAACCTCGTAACCGCCAGTGTTTCACATAAACACGGATATATACGGGGCACCACCAGAAAGACAGAGTTACCACGTTTCTTAGGTGGGCATCACATACATGTTAGTAGTGAGTAGTAGAAACCACTGAGAGAGAATAGCATTAAGCAAAGCTGGGGATACTCACCTCTGTAATAAATTTTGACGTGTTCCATCATTATAAGTTCTTCTAGATCTACTTGCCACCATGCTTCCTTTTGACCTGTCTGTGTATGTGAACAACAATTGTTGCTGTCGAATATTTGTGTTTTACAGCCATCTACCGCCTTACCACTAGGATATTGAGGAAGATAGATTGAACTTTGAGTGGTGTTTTTTAAATTTGGTTCACGACTGGTGTTAACTGTAAACAAAAAAAAAGTTATATATTGCCGATATAAAGTACTAATAACTGTCACCAATATCAGCATTACATGGTCATCAATGTATGACTGTGTTGATATTAAAATCAAGCATTAAAAGATACAAATGATGAGCACAAATGTATGGTGAACGGATATTAATATTGGTAAACAAATGTACACATGAACCATCAAACTGATTAGAAAAGAGAACCAGGACTTTGTTATCATTGTGATGATTTGACCGGTTGACTAATCTGTTATGTTATGTTACACTTTTAATTGAAACTGCTATGTTTAAAACAACTGCAGATCACTAATTATCCGGATTTCTTTTCTGATTTAAAATTCATGATCAAACGCCCATGTTCCTAATGACTATTATTTAAAAAAAAAACAGGCCAAAGAAAAGCATTTATTAATTAAGAAATATGATGATATTAGTTCATATGCGCTCGGATAGCTTGTAACCGAAGTTTAATTATGGTTAAATAATCATCTCGAAGACGTGATATTAACTTCATAAATATAACAAAATGTTTATAAACCATGTGAGAAAATGAATAGCCGTAGCTGTTCGGGTAACCACGGAGTGAAGAAAACTGCGAGGGATGGGGTGTCTGTGCAAATCAAAATGGCAGATAGGGTCACTTCCACACAACTGAGGTCTGTGGAATAGTGTGACCGGATAAACAAAACATTATTATTTAATGGTTGTAAATCAGAATTTATTCATGGTATAAGTAAGTAAAAACAATGAGAACTCAATGTCGTCTTCCAAAGATTTTTCTCAATAATGTTATTAAGATTGTTTTGTATGAATTATCTTGACCTCACGTATTCAAGATGAATATGGTACAATAATTAGCCTTCTGTTTCAAGCTTACCGAGGAGATATAATGTNAGCATCTTTTATATAGGAAACTACTATGCTTTTGATTATGAATGCATGTGTATGACTGTCTCACAGTGACTGTTGATCTCTGTTTTATTTTGTGATATGTAAATATTCATAATCTGTCTTCAAACAAGGGCGGATCGCCCTGAATAATTGAAAAATGTTTTTGTCTGCGCTGCCGTTTTTTTTTTCTTTGCCAATATATGTAGTGAAGTAATACACATCCAAACAACACTTGTTTGTTCGGATCCAGTCCAAATTGGATCATACTGTCGTTAGTATAGACCTATGATATATATGGGACAAGGAAGTAAATCTAACAAAGTAGACATTATGAGATCGTCAAATTAAACACATTAAAACACAAAACACATACGTTACGTTTAAACAAATTAGATATACTGGCATACTACTAAGATATAAAGACAATAAGCCCCTCGGCTAACGTATATATATAAGGTGTTGGTAGATTATATAGGTTCATATCGATTATAAAAGACTAATGTTTGTTTTGTCAAGGGCATGCGAACAGTGTTGTAAATCATATCAATCGCCCTGCCAATGTTAATATAATAGAAAGACCAGTAGCCACAAAGCACAATTGAAAGGCAATACTTTGTCACAAAAACTGTAAAACGCGGAAGTTTGAAAAATGCTAAATATTAACCCCTACATGGTGTATCAGCAATATGTCAATGGTAAAGCACCTACGGCTTATGCTATGATATGTAGATATAACTCAAGTTGACGTATAGTTTTACATTAGAACGAAGAATACACAAAAAGTGTACATACAATCATACCTGATGTGTTGACAATCATTAAAGTTGATAAGAGACACAGAACCTCCTGCACCCAGAGTTTACACACCTCCATTCTACATATACTGCGTATCGCATAAGTCGGGTGCTTNTTATTGCACAGCCATTCGATAAGGTTGTTTTTTGTCAGTATTTGCTATCTTGTTCTTTTGTCTGTGCACATGTCTAAACTTTCTTTGACAATCTTTTCTACTGGCAAAGACTGTATATGTCTTAGGCATGAGGTACATTCTGATCATTAACCGGCGGGTTTTATTTGCAAGAAATTTAATTCATCATTATAATTATTTAAATTTAAATTAAATATATATTATATTTTCAGATCAAAAAGTGTTTCCGCAAAACCTGCCGTGATTGCAGCACTCACCTACATGTATCCTAGTGTCTCTTATCCCCGCTATGTAATCCACTTACGAAACCCAAAACGAGGCATATTGATGATCAGTCCTAACAAGCACATCGCATGATAATTTATCTCGGAAAAATAAATGTTTACTAACATTTTTTTATATAAAACATCAACAAGTGCAAGTCGATATCAAACATAGCATAACGGGATTAAACACCGGGTTACCTACCTTCGTGATATATATTAAGTTAACGTTATCTTGGGAAATGTGATAATATATCGACATAACGAAAACACTATTGCGACCCCTTCATATTTTAATGTTGACATTTTAGATTATTGCGCATCTGTAACTCTTAATCCGATGGAAGAAATGGGGTCCTACTGTAGTAGTGAAAATATGGTCATCATATTGTTGTGGTATTTTGTTATGCATGATGTAGAATAAACCATTACGACACTTGGGACGGATTATCTATTAAATCGAAAGGAGGGGTGCCCATCTAATGCACACGTTCGCCATAACTGATATTTTTAGTATTTTAGTTGTGGACTCCAGACGTGATCGCAGGTAAACGAGCGAGCTACACACCGGGCTGTGTCCTCATTGCAATGGCTCTTTATTTATAAACTATAAATGGTAACGTTGTAAAGGGATATGTGTGTAACATATTGCAGCATTGTACCAGTCTAAGTCATATACAATGCATGTTCAGTCTAGTACTAAAAATACGCCTGTCTCGGTATTGTTCTGTATAAAGCGTGTTTATGGCGTGAAGCCTGAACCCTACGCAGATAATATATCTGTCAAATAAGAAATTCAATCGTTTTGCCTATTGTGAAAGGTGACTACGCGCATGCGCTTACCCTGGTAACTTCCGTTAAAAGTTCAGTTAAATCCCTCAAAGGTCAGGCTTAAATGTATGCGTGTTTAACACATACGCCGGTGCTTTAGGTGTTACTGATAAGAACGGTCACCAGTGTAATGGCACAGGGTATTTTAAAGCTCTAGTACTGCTAATGTTTCTGTGTCGGCATTGTTCTGTATAAAGCGTTTTTATGGCGTGAAGCCTGAACCCTACGCAGATAATATATCTGACTATTGGTTTCATTAATGAAAAGTATTTTATATGGATATTCCTATTACTATACATGTAATTAGACTGACCTATGACTTTTGGTGACCCACACATATTGTCCTATGTTGTAAAATCTGCAAGTCTAACAGGAATCATCTTATTTGATTTGAACTATCAAAATGACCTTTGACGTTTGACCGTTGGCTTATTTTGGTCCATAAGATGTGCGAATGGAATGAATAGCTGATTGGTAGTTATCATCAAATGGAACTATTGATAACTTTTAAGACAATATGTGCTAGCGAAATGAATGTTATCCTATCCTTAATAATAATAATCTCTAGACAAATAGCCTTAGGTGAACTGTCATTTGACCTTTGGTATACATTTGCTTCGACAATAAATGCGAAATTAAAAAAAATGTATCACATTAATCATGAGTTTGAGCTTTTCTGTCCTGCACATCGACTTTCGATATCAGAAGTTTGCTTCGGTATAATATGCGCAAAAACGTATGTTTATGATTTATGTTAATTATTGGTATCGATATTGACCAGTAATATATAATTTGACATTCTGAGACCTATGTGTTGTTGATCTCAGGTGTAAGTTTGATTTGGCACAACATGTATAAATAGCTGTGACGTATACTGTAGAATACAATTGATAATAGCCACATACATATTGAAAGATATTGAACTTGAAAAGGTAGCTAGAGGTGTATTTATAATGAAATTGAAAACATATACCCTGTAGTATAGAGGTGATATATGTGACAACAAGTGAAATGGTGATCATGTTCTCCTACATATTGTATTATCTCATTCAATATATTTCTGTATTGGTACATAAAAATCGATCAGCTTTGTATCAGTTTTATAATGGGTTCTGGCAAAACAAACGTTGAACAGCTATGCGTATGTCAGTTGATCATATGCTGGCCAGTGCCTCAACGTATGGAAAAATAGAGGAAGTGTTGTTTTAAACATAAATCAAAGAAAATATTCTATTTTAGTTGTTGCATTACAAATCAACAAATGTATACAAACAAAAATAAGGTTGTTAAAAGTTAAGTTAAAAAAAGGTGCACAATATAATTTAAGGAGCAAGAAATAGAAGTAACAAACTTTACATGTAGGCAGTGATTAAGCTTTTTTGGCATCAACTCTAATTTGAACAGGATCTATGGGGATTCAAGAGTTCCAAAAGACAATAGCAATAACAAACTTAACTTACAAAATGGAAGATGATAATGGCATTTTACAAGTATCCATCTCACATTTTGAACAACATAAACTACATGATCCCTGCAGTAGTTTTCATGAAATAGTTGTACAAACATTTTACATTCAAAATATTAACAAAACACATACTAGTCGTGTGGCCATTTTTTTCGCCGATTCGCCTTGATTTGACGTTCAAAATCCTTAATAGCTTCCAGGTGGCCTTGATACTTTTCCAATCTATCTCATATTAAAGAATCAATAAGTTTCAGCGAAAGGGATCATTCATACCTATGTAAAAGAGGCCGTTTTTTAATGTCTTTACTCTGGAGGTCAAACCCGGAACCGCCAGTTTACTATCTAACGAATGAGCGAAAGATAAATAAAACATTTAGTGTTGTGTACCAGGGTGACAGTTTAAAAATGTCGTTTCTGTGAAATACCGGTTAAGATGTTTACATACTACCTGACTAACAGATTGACTGAATGACAAATACTGGACCAAGAACAAAAACCAAATCAAAAGTATGAAATTAAATACTAAATAAAAAGCATGTGACATTTGCGACAGTGGAATGGTTAGTAAGGGGATTAAAGGATACAAGTGATAAGCCTTAGTAAGGCACGGAGTATTTGTAAGGACATGTCTATAAAGATAGGTTGAATACAGTAACGATAATTTTAACCAAACACAGTACTTCAAACATTTGTGTATTACACAACTATGTGCCCCATGCACTGCTGCCCATTTTGAAGTAAAGCAACTAAGGATTATGGTTAAACGTTACAGAGGTCCAGGAGTGTGGGGGTATAAAAGGGGATGCACAGGCAAAAACAGTGAATTGCGTGGCCAGAAAGCCGGCTATACTAGGAGGGGAAACTCTCTTTACCCAGGCGCTGACAGCAGTGCTACCGGTGTACTGAAAGTAGTACATCCACCGTAGGAAACGTTAGGGTAAGCTTGACGCTTGTTATCTTAACGTATGTCAGCGTATTGAGAGGGGATGGTTATTATCATAGACTACTTCAACATACTTATAGGTTATACCACGGGGAGCTCGTATATAGATTCATTGAATGTCATACTGGCTCTGCACTGTAGGTATTGTCTTTTAAACTGAGTGCTGTTATTAACGTACATGGTATTTTCCATGCTTTAACGGGTCCCTCGGCAGTTAATTTTGAAACAAGGTGTTGATTTGTTTATGACTCGGATACTCCTCCACATCTAATGGACCTGTGTCTGTGTCCCCCCACTGATGCCCTATTACATCATGACACCCCTGATTCCTCAACCACGGTGTTTATAAGCATATATTTACATTTGCCCCCGCGCCGTCCCATTACAACAGAGTTAGAGGGCAAGTGTAATTATATAGGCTATAATTACAACAGCTCGACTATAATTACAACTGCCTGTTTCAGGTGTAGGAATATGTAAACAAACAAAATGGCCGCCTGAAATGCATTTTGAGGCAGGGCAAATGTTTTTTTGTAGGAATATGTCTTAGAAAAGAAAAATATGTAAATATAGAAAAATACCTGGTTGTCTGGATAAAATATTGTTGATATAATTACAAGTGTATCAACAATAATTACATCCAGACAACCAATTATTGTTTACATTTTGCAATCGATTCGATATAAGACTTTGCTCCGATTAATAATTTAGGTCACCTGCTAACGGACAAACTTACGACAGAGGGTTTCAACATATGCAGGATGAGGAAGATTGGATAAGTTTTTGGACGGCATTATGATTTCATAGGGGATAAACTATTTCATTTTCATATGAAGGTCGATTTTGTTATTATTATTATCTTGACAGTGGCCTGCTTACACTACCAGATTATCGTTATGAGGACGTGGCCCCAAGTTAAAATTCCATTTTTACATCATTTACCACTATAAAGTTGTTGCTCCATGCACAATGTAATTCCACCTGAAAATCTCAAATGTCTTGATCATCAAATGCCTCTTCAGAGGAAATGGCCTAATGAGTAAGTTGTGAATCAATAAAATATGTTTGAATGATCACGATCGGATTCTCGTTTTTGTTCGCTTATCATACAGCTTGTTAGTAAAGCGTTCCTGCTGTCCATGTTGTATGTAAAGATTGAGGCTAGCAACTGATGAATAACAGTCTGTGGTGTCTTGGTTATACCTAAACACTATGTAAACAATGGCAGTGGTCAGTAAATGCCTTGTTATACTAAATCAACACATTGTGTGTGTATATGATATTGATATTGAATGTAGAGTTATAGTTACCATTCCTGATATGCTGTACAATAAATTGATTTTGTTGTGATCGTCATACATGCTCCATAATTATCTTACAATGTATCTCTAGCTATAGCAGTGGGAACGACATTTATCTGATTTTTTCCCGAGATAGCTTCGTACGCAAAGGGAGACTACGACAGCATGTTGCAACATAAAGTGTTTCTGTGAAATAATTTGATAAAAGTTGAATGTCGCATTCAGTCATTCAAATGCGTAGATTTACTAACATTAATACAAAAGGATGTTTTACTCTATCTATTCACAAATATTTAGTTTAGTTAAAGGTATGACGAGGAGATTTTTCGCAGAATAATATCAGCATCTTAAATAAGAATTCTTTAAAACATTGATTTGAAAAGTTGTAATAAAATCATCAGTTACAACTGTAAATTCATCAATATAAGCGATGCTATGTTAATGACATTCATAGTTCAGTTCTGTGATAGATATGAGTAAACTCATCATAAACCTGTACCACACACAGTTCCAGCGAAACATCATTCGAGTACCATGTTTTTGCTTTTACTCGACGGCCAGTGTAGATGGTCAGATACCGCTCGTACTGTGTCGCAGACATGAACGCCAATCCCGCTGCGGTGTCCATGTAGCACCTGTTTCTTGATGTTCAGTCATGTGTATTAGACAGGTATATTTCGTATCCGATGAGTCTGTTTAGTGTGCCCTCATGGACGCTGATGGACAAATGTACAATAAAGGTTCGAAATATGCAGCTTGATAAAGACTGCTGGCAACTGTTATGCTCGCCATCAAAATACCATTGGGAATTTCGCGATATGAACATCAAAGATGTTTCCTATCAATATTGTTGACCAACTGGTTCTATCTTGGAGAACTTCAAATTATTTTGATTTGACTTATACTTGTCGATGAGGATAAATGTTAATCACCTCATGCCATATCATGCGTTTAGAAAGAGCAGAAGTCTTCTGAGTTTCCCCATTACCCCATAATCAGCAGACACTGCAGCAAGGACCTATTAATGCAGGGACAATAAACATGTGATGTCTTAAACGATGAATGACGATCACAAATAAAGACTAATATGTATCACGTGCATTACTTCTATCGAACGTTTCTTTTTTTTTTTTTTTTTTTTTTTTCGCAATGATGGCAATTAAGGTTTGCTTAACTTCACAAATCAGTTTGTAACTCATTTCAGCAAGTAAATCGTACATAAACCTATCAGCTTCTAAACCCCGACGACTAATATACAAGAATAAAAACGAATAAACGCTGTTTTGATATTATTTTGAATTGTATTCATGATAATCAGTCAAACGTAAAACATTCTAGGAAATCTTCAGATGATAATAGAAATGTTATTACATCATTAAGACATGAAGATATGTGAGTTGTGTTCTCTCATTTAATATCTCTAGTAAAACTAGCAAAAGTCCTTTTTCAGACACAAGTCGATATGAGAGATCTAGTGGTACAATTGATAATCATTGTAATTCCAAAGTATTCGCAGTTTTTTCAACATAGAGTTGGGTTCACTTAATTTGGATATTTTCTAACTCTTGGTCGACCAGACATTGGGTACAACCACTCTAACCAGGTAGCTAAGTTAGTTAAAGTGACAATATACTTAGGGAGGGTCCATGTTTGAATCCTCGTCTAGCCCCGTTGCTTTTTTATTCTAAGCACTGGAGTGGAATGTTTATTTATATATTTATTTAGTTAATAACTTCTTTTTTTTTTAAATAAAAATGAATTCACACAGTATG
The DNA here is from genome assembly GCF_002113885.1 of Mizuhopecten yessoensis. NCBI lineage: Eukaryota > Metazoa > Mollusca > Bivalvia > Pectinida > Pectinidae > Mizuhopecten > Mizuhopecten yessoensis. The sequence goes on from NW_018408502.1 coordinate 9,186, forward strand.
TTTTTGCTTTTTATGTTCCGAAAGTATTTATCATTTATCAAAAATGAAAGCATATTGGAAAAAAAACTTCCAATGCATATGTGCAGCTTTTAGCAGTGTGTGCGATAACCCTGAACGCATATACTATTGATATATCTTTCCAATTTTCTAATTGACATAAGTGTAATGTATATCAACTATTGAATATCATTTGATTAACCAACATGTTGGTACATATCACTAAGTTATAACATATAAAACGACCGATATGTGTTAACGTATAGGGAATGGCAAATAACACTTTATAGGTGGCACGGTAGTCTAGTGGTGGGACTCCGGACTTGTGACCGAAAGGTTGCAGGTTCGAGTCACGGCACTGTGTTGTATCTTTGAACAAGATACTTTACTTCGCTTGTTTAGTCCACTCAGCTGTAAATGAGTACGTGGTTGGGCAGTGCTAGAATCGTTGAGTGCTAGTTATAAGCGCCGAAATTGCAGCACCACCTGTGTGCTCCCCAGAGAGTTGAGAAAGATATTGGCTGGCTGCAAAGACCCTATAACTACAGATGATTATATGTGTACCGCTTTGAGACGACCTACGAACTAGGTCATGGCAAAGTGGTATATAAGATCTTCGAATTATCATTGATATTTGTTTATCGTAAATGTTATGTTGGACAAAATACATAATAATTAGTGACGATAAATTGATAGTTAATGGACCTCACATGTTTGTGGTCAATGGTTGTAATTAATAATCAGATAATACCTCGTACGTGTACAAGCCATGTTTGTATATTTCTCACACTTACTAACACAATGAAATACAAACCTAAACGTGTAAATGAAAATCACATTCGAGAGCGAATAATGCGTCATCTGTTGCATACCTACTTAGTGTATAATTCAATTCTAAGAAATCTCTTTTAGACCGAAATATATTAATATTGTTCAACACATAACTCACTGTCTATATAAATGCATATTTCGTAATATAGTCGATAGCCTTTCGACTCTTGTCTAACACTGCACAAAATCAAAAACCAAAAGCTTAGACATGCACCTTTGCGTTTAATCAAACCATAAAGTTAAAGATATATTCGTATTCGGTGCATTGTATATGCTTCCTATAAATTATCAACCTTATTACTTGTCAACCAGATGTCAACTGTGTGGTAATCTAACACTACTTGAAAATTTGCTTAAAGCTACTTATACTTATCCCCACAAAACATTCATCCACCAAAACACCTTCTTGGATCAAAAACGACAAATTGTATAGAGTGACTGCGATGGTTAACTGCGATAAATAATAACTTTATACAAAATATATGAACTTCTGTACAGAACAACGATATATTAATTCACTATGAACATATACTTTACCTTAACAATGAGAGCATACACGATACATGCTTGGGTTCACAAAACTGACATTCAGATAGTGTGGCAATGTAAAAAGCACACAAGATTTGACAACTGAACAAAATTAATCCACATCACTGTCGATGTTCATCACCTACGTACTTTTCTGTTTAGTTTTGACACGAGTTAATCAAACAAATGTTATACGAGTGCAATTTAGTTACAGGAACATGGGTACGTTGAGTTCAAGGATGAAACTGTGCAGCTTTCAGGAACCATTTTCCTATGTTTTCTTGTCAGTATTTGTTGTTTCGTATATATGTGAAATTTCCACCTCCCTGCGTCCAAGCTGTTCATAAGTTGCCTCATTGTGTAAAATCTGCGCAATGGTTTGTTCCTTGTTGTAAGTTGCTATTTCGTCGTAGGTATTATCTGAAAAATGCACCAAAAATATGAATTGAATTTCTGTCTGGTATTATCATTGTTACGCTATTAACATGAGCTAATACATGTATGTCGTAAGGTTGAGATATGCTAGCAACGTTTGAAGTTGGTTTAAATGTGGGAACAATGTGCATTCAAGGTATCGCGTTTCCTTTTCAGAAACCAATTCAATTGAAACTTGTGTTATTTTCAATGGAAACCCTAATGTTGCAAACATTCGCTTTAAACGTTTAATAATTCGTATGCGAATGTACAAATGCAGTGGATGTTTACCTTGCTTTTGTTTGAGCTCTTTTGCAATTTTCGACAATGATATGTCTGTCATATGAGCAGGCCCTGTGATATCACTGCGCTTCTTCGTCAGACGTCTGACCAGTACAATTATCACTATGACCAGAGCCAGTATAACCACTCCGGATCCGATGCCTATCCCCACTGCGGAGTCCCCATTTGTTATGATTACCACTACAGCATAAAAAAAGTTGAATTGTCATGTATTTTTCATTAGTTATTATTTTCTGTTTCATGTCCCTCCTTTAATTTTTAGGATTGGAGTGATGTTTTTTATTATATTCTACATATTTGGTTGAAATGAAATCTAATGAATAATTAATACTGAGGAGATTACTTTTAGACATAGTTTTGAACAAACATATTCATGTTAAGGGTATCATATGAATATTACCCTTGTTGTCACATTTGTTTCCAGTCCATCCATCTGTACACCCTGTAGTACAGTCTCCAGTACCCTTGTCACAACTCACACCTTGACAATTGCCACACGACTTCAAACATTTGCTGCCATAAAATCCGGCTACACACACTACAAGTAAAAGTAAACTCAGATATCACTAATAATCCTGAATAATCGGTATTGTACATGGTACATTGATTGGTAGGTTTAAAAATATAAAAAGAGGCGACACAAACGTTTTGAACAAAACGGTATTTTGATGTTGAAAGCAATTAAGCAATGACATGTATGATAAAAAGGAAAGATTTAGATGGGTACCTTAGATAACTTTGAGAATAATAAGACCAAGTAATAATGTGCACTTGGATATGATATGTTTTCAACATAAATTATGATTTCCATATGAATACTTGCTCGTTGTCTTCAATTCATTGTTAGCTTGAACTAGTAAACGTTTGTCTATCTTAAGATTGAGAATCAAGCAATAGCAAATACGACCCTTACACACGACAACACTATATTGGCTTCGTTCAATGTTACTTAGCGCTTAGTGATTTCAAATTTTGCCCGGAATTCATTATTTTTAAATGATGGTAAAGACCCAGGGTACGGGTTTAAATATGTAATCAGGTCTCTACAGGGGAGCTTAGGTCCAAATCACATATCCCTTTAACCAAATTAGAATATGTTCCTACATGATGTACATGCAAGGGAGGTGATTTGTTGGAATTTTGATTTTTAGTGTCTTGTGGTACATTTGAAACTAAACGACGCGAGTAAACTAATAAAGCATTAACGAAGTAGTTACTTGAGTCAGTGAATTTGATATTTAATTTACATAACATGACCATAAAGTCCCTCCTACTTCAAATTTATCTGAAAACACCGATAGTCATAACTTGTAGTACATATTTGCGTTGTATTGTTATTGGTGTTATAATTGATACAAATTTTACAAAGTTGTATGCTGATTGATATTATTTTAATTTCTCGAAGCATCAATTTTTAAATAATATTTTCAGTTAGCAATAATGTAAGCGTTGCAACAGGCTCTGTAATAAAATACTTTTTTTTGTTATGTGATTTTATGGAATTAGTGTGTTTATTATGTATATGTAAAGGGTCTTTTTGACGTATTATATCAAGTCTGTGGTAAACCGAGGCATAATTTTGTTCCAGAATACAGATTTAGTCGAACGAAATTAGAAACTTACTATGCCTCAAACTAGCTTTCTCTAACTGTTTTATTATACCTAAACGCATTCCATGTTTCTAAATCTTAAATTTCTACGCTGTAAAATACTACCACATTCATTCATGTATCGACGATAAATAAACCGAGCAGTGAAGGTCGAATACGTATTTGTTCTGTCATATCAGCGTTATGTTTTGATTGGTTCATTTTGACAGGTACTGTGCATAGCCCATTTGTTAATAGTTCCTGGGGATGTGCTGTATCACTTGGTTTTAAGGACTAACAACGCTATTGAGATGTCGGTGATGGTTTTCGTGAAAAACGTAACAACGTTTCGTTATGATTGTACACCATTATGATCACCATTAAATGGCTGACGATTAATGAACCTTCTGCTAAAATAGCCGAGTTTTCCTCGGCTTTGTTTTATCTTATTTTCAAAAGAAAACGTCCCAAGAGGCTATCCGTATACATACTCAAAACGTATGCTGAATACATCAAAGTCTTGCCATAACAGTAACCCTTACAATAGAGAATAGAGAGTCGGGTTTTTTGAGAATAAAATCCTATTTTGGTTTAACTGACCATTTAACGATTCAAACTACTGAAAGGGGAAACTTATGATTGTATGATTTTACTAGTGTATCGTCGTCTGTACCATGACCTGTCAAAATACCTATACATAACCCACTGGTTTGATTACATGTATTCCCTTTACAATTGGAAGGGCAGCTAATGGTGCAGGTATCACCATAATATCTAGGTTTGCATGCTAAAATAAAAAAAAAATACATTAGCAGTAATCTGAGATTTAATACATACATCGTTCACTTTACATTACCAAAAAAAATAAAATAGATGACGTTTAATTTCAAACTGGACTGACAAGAAACGCAGGCTTGAAAATAACACAAATAAGATTGTACAAGTATCTCTCTTCGGAAAAAAAATACATTATTTCTCTTCACAGTTAAGTCCAAAATATCCACTCGTAAAAGCTAATAATACAAATAAATGTAGTGTCATTGCATACAAATATTAAAAAAATGAAAAATAATGAAATGATAAGATTTGTGTGTTTTTTAGAAATTAGTTTTCGATGTTAACATACAATGAATCGATAAAGATTCTTCAGATGTAATATTGTGATTATGATTGACGAAGTCAATTAAAACTTCATGTGTGCATGGCGGATTGAATCAAAATGTAAATGATTCATCGTATTTTTTTAACAATCATAGTACTTAGTTTGAAACTTAAACATTAGGCCATCTTTTCTATGCATGTTCCTAACTAGCATATCAGTAAATGATGAATAGCTCAGCCATATATACTTTGATAAAATGGTCTGTACGTAAATGATATGTCAACTGTACCTATGCACGTTCCGTTGTTCTGTTGGCATTCATCATTGTTACAATGACCGGCACATGACATACTACAATTGTGTCCAAAGAAACCAGGGTCACATGCTACAATACAAATATTTCATATTTTACACATACGACTCCTTTTGTGCTTTACACCTAATGCCCAATCAAATGGGCTAACTTTTTATGTTCAAATCAAATTTAAGTTCACTGACCCTTATTATTTCAGCTCGGTTGACTGCATATCCGGCCATTGATCAAAACTATTACTATCAAAAATTGACACGTAAACTCCAAGATTGTTTTTTGCCTTTAGATAAAAAAGGAAATATTAAAAACAGTAATATTAAACAGGTTTGAACTGTAATGGGGACCATAATAAAACTCGTCCCCTAAACGGACCCTGTTGTCACAAATGATACATTAGATAAAATGTCCAATGCCATAATACTCTTACAAAATAAAATTTCGCAAAATTAGAAATGGTAATGCACCATTAGCATCTCCTTGGCCTCCACTGATGTATATGTGAAACCACATTTCAAAAACGTAATATTCCACACGTTACAAAACATTATTGCATGCAGTCACGTTTCGACGATAAATAAACTGAGAATATATATACGCAAGATCGTAATGATATATTTATGAACACATTATAACTGTCTCAAATGGAAACAACGTTTCATTATGATTGTAAACCATTATGATCAGCATTAAATGTCCAAAGTATATTGTTATACACACTCAAAATGTATACTTAATGGAGCAAAACCTTGATGTAAGGTAGCAGTGTACAGTAGCGTACGCTGGCCATGGGTGACATGTTCATACAATGAATAACCCCTGTAATATTACATGTATCAAAATTTGAAAAAAACACTGCACTACAATTGGCATATACATGATGAAATGGACTATGTGGGCTTCATAATTTTTCAAAAACAAAATCGAATTTGGTTTGAGACAACAGTTTTGGTCATTTACATAAATTTGCATAATTTGGTGTTTTTTGATGTGGTTACCATGCTTTTCACCAGTCACATATCTAGGAAAACAGTTTTCGAAAAAAAATCAGTCTTCTTAACAAAATGTTATCAAAATGTATTCTATAAATATATATATATATAGGTAGGTGTGTTGTGCAGGTTGAACTCACTATCCAGGTTGATCTGAGAAATAACCTTTATTGATAGGATCAGGCCATGTCTACTGTACTCTGCTATCTTATACATGTACATATAGAAAAAATATTTTTTTCTGAAAAAAATGCCTTTTTATGCTTAATTAAGCTTCACTTTCCTTCATTATTGCTTAAAAATACACCAAAACTTTCAAAAAACACTCCACAATTCATCAAATATGTGTCAATTGTGAAATTGGTAAAGTTGATACCAAACAACAAATAAATCACAGGCTATCTCCTGATGCATTCAAACTAGATTTCAGTCTGTTTCACTCAGTTCAGCACCCGGTATCATGGTTACTAATACATCAAGTTGTATTTATTGAAAATGGGTAAAATATCTGTTTTCATTCTAATAACACTATTTTATATGTTGTGTCCACTTGATTCAGCATACAGATTAAATGAGCATAGTCAATAATGGCAATAAACATGTCACTTGTCTGATGTTTCAAAATATCTAACATATTTGTGCTGTTCATCGATTACGGGAAGTGTGTCACAGTAACTATGACGTCATCAAACAAGACAGAAACATCATAGTATCACTGTACTGGTGTTTTTTTTCACATTCACATGATCTCAAAGCATAATTTTTCACCCAAAATGAAACTTTATTCATGAAAACTACAAACCTATTCAAGTTTTCATTCTTCAGGTTACCTCCCTTTGTTGGTAGTTTGAGAGTAGAATAGGTAAAAATTCACCTGTCAGGAGAATTCATATTTTAGGTTAACACATTTGTTTTGCATGTTTTGGTGTTCTTTGATGTGGTGACCATGATTTTCACAAGTCCAAAATCTACGGAAAACAGTTTTTGAAAAAAAAAAAAAGTCTTCTAAACAAAATGTAATTAAAATGTAGTTTATATATATATATATATATATATATATATGTAGGTGTATTGTGCAGGTTGAATTCACTATCCATGTCTATCTGAGACATGCCCTTTATTTTTTTTGGATCAGACCATTTCTACTGTACTACCTAACGGTAGTAAATGCGATAACAAATAGAGATCCTAATATTAAAGACATTAACAAATCCTGACATATAACCTTAGATAACACCATACCTGAACATAACCCACTGGTCTGGTTGCATATAGTCCCTTTACAATTGTATGGGCAGCTTGTGTTGCAGGTATTACCATAATATCTGGGTTTGCATGCTAAAATAATAACATCAGCAGTCCTTTGAGGTAATATACATCCATCGTTCACTTTACAAAAAAAAAGATAGATAAGGTATTTGTTCAAACTAAGTTTTATTAAAAGGGACGAAGGCTTGAATATACCATAAATAATATTTTATAAATAATGTGTTTATATATAATTCTCTTGAGATGAAGAAACAATAGTAATGTGTTTATCTTCCGGTTTTTTAAATCTAGTCAAACTTAAGAAATTATATAAATAAATTAACCACATGACTTTGAGCATACAAGAATAATTAAAAATACCTCTGATTAGATTTTTAGAAATGTCTAACATCCTTTTCTTGCCCTTAAGGGTTGTTTTATACATGAAAAACTATTAAAGAATACCTCAAAAAGTAATTTCAATGACAAAGTTATCATACCTGTACATATCCCTTTATATTGTGTGCATATGTTGTTTTCACAATTAGAGGAACATATCCGATCACACTTCATCCCATAGAAGCCGTTCAAGCAAGCTGAAAGTATTCAATTTTGGAAGCTTAAACCTCTGTTTTTAATTTCAATAGTTATAAATGTCCATGTGCGAACTATTGTATACGAACTTTTTTTGGCGTGCAGAGAAAGGGCCAAGTGAAAATAATGACTCAGAGCAGATACGGACTTTTTGGCCTGTATCTGTTGGGAGCGGTTATTTAATCCCATCAAATGTTTATACATGAAACAGTTATATTAACTGAGACTTCGCCTCGGTCAATATCACTTTTCTGGATCATATCACATCATATTTACCAGCACAAAAGCCCATAACTGGTTTATTATATGCTTCAACAATAAAGTAAAACAAAACTCAAGGTTCTGATTTTTGTACGCGAGCCTCCGTGTAAAATGTATCCAGGTTTGAATTCAACAGGTCAGCATCGTAGCTTTCGAAGACATTATCGTGTTTTTATTCTTAAAAAAGCATGGAGGACATGCATTGCGTGTTCAATGGCCCTTTTTATGTTAACATAATCTTTATCCTCGAATAGGTTTTTTTCTGATGTAACGGAGGAGAAACGTTCGCCAGCAGCCATCTTCTAATGACATCTGACATATCGCGTTCCGGTCTAACTGCGCATGCGCTATGACAAGTTCCAGGGAATTTCCATATAGGTTATGTTTAGAAATCGATATTCAACGGATAACCAGTTTACATGAGTATTTGAGGACTGGTCACGTGTATATGATCCGACCAATGTGATCGCGAGAAATGTTCATGCATATAATAAATAAATATATTATATGTCTTTTCGGTATCAAAATAAAAGGTTATAATTTAAACCATTAGATTCAATTATAATAAAAATGAGTATTAGTAATTGTTTCCCCTAATCTGATTATGTATTTGATTGTATGTGTTATAATGTCTATTTCTATGCTTGTACCACTGTTTGTTACTATGTTTGGAAAGGCCGTAAATAGGCCAAGCCTGCTGCCCAATCCATTTGTCCTTTGACAATAACATTTATTGCAAATGAAAAGGACAGGATCATGGGAACAACATTGTATTATAAATTGTTTTGACATATTCTATAATTGTCCTAGTGCTTGGTAATATTTGAAAGATAAAACACAAGTACGAAATGCAAATTTATGTGAAATATAGGGAAGAATTTTAACCAATCATCTTGTAAATTTGAGTACATATCCATGAACTTTGAGCTTAAAGCAGTCATTAATCATGGAAATCGTCCACACTAGACGCATCTTACAACATGCATTTAAATAATTCAGGACACTTATTACCACATACCTAATCAGGTTAGATCTTTGGCTTTCCGGAGTTTGGTTTGTTTTAGTTTTACTTTCTATTAACAGCTATAGTCATTTAAGGCCGTGCCAGGTTTTGCTGGTGGAGGAAAGCCGGAGTTTCCGGGGACAAACCACCAACCTACGGCCAGTACCTGGCGACTACCCCTTACAATCCGACTCGTGAGAGACGGATCTGTACTCTAGATTACTGATAGAGCCATTGATATTGACTATATAGAGGGCGTGAAGATACATTGCCGCCAGCATGTATTAGCAGGCTTATACTAGGAACATCATAACCGGTTTCTCGGAGATGGTAAAGAAAGAGATATACATGAAACAACTTGTCCGAGTTATGATATTTAACTGAGCAACCAGTGACAAATGGTGAAAGGCTAGTGGTAGCAAAATGTCAGACCCATTAACCACTTGGCTACCCCACTGCGGCCCCTCCGTGAGGGTTTCTAGAACATAATGCACATGTATGCAGTGTACGCATATAAGAGGGTGTCTAAATAAGCTTTAATGGACTGTAGTTAATAAGTAGGTTTTTAACTCTTTTTATAATGATTTTTTTCTTATCTACGTTTGATTTATTTTCAAAAAACAACAATCCGGTAACAACGTCAATGCTATGTATCTTATCAACGTTCTAAAACATCTGAACGAATTTCTTTATTGCAATTTAAACTAATGGTATTACGAAAAAAAAACCATGTAAAGACATTATGATTTCATTGACAATTGGATCTCCCATTGTCACTCGGGAAAATAGATTGTGAGACATTTTGAAATATAATTTATTAATGAGTAGATAAGGTGCTCTGTTTTTAATATTTACGACTACAATTTCCTGATATTTTGTCACAGACTGGTCTAATACAACCAACAGAACAGTCATCACAGGACGATCCGAAGAATCCATCTTCACAGTCTGGCCATTGCGAAAATGAAAACGAACTTTATATAGTTTCATATCGACAATTTTTACCAACATATTGAAATACAAAACAAACCTATCACATATAAAGCAGCCATGTATTGTATTCATGTCAAACATATATTAAGTATCCTCTTGCTTTCCAACTCTAATATTACCTCAATTTGATGAAATTTAATTTTCATTTTGATGATCGGGATTCATACCATCACCAAATCATAATCGGACCAGATATTTTACAACCATGTTGTTCAGTTTTTTTGCGTACTTCTACCGGAATGTGTTTTTTTTTTGTCATACTATTTCTCTGCTGTGTGTTCTTTCTACATATTTGTTCATGTTCTTGCTTACCGATCTTGATTCGCAAAGATTATGTTCATTTTCCCGAAAAACCTACGTAAAACGACAATAGCTGTGCACGTTTTAACTATACTTTGTTATTTTCTCAGTTGTAGGGCTGCACATCCTACACCATTATTATAATTTGCATATCCTTTTAATTTTCATTCATTAGAAGTATTAAAAATCAAACTCGGATCTGTGTAAAATTGATCTGAATGATGTATGCTAATACGGGAAATAGAATATATGAAAAGTAAATTATTTCTTAAATGATCCTTATTTAAGACATTCTATACATTTTTTTCATGCCTTCCACTGATACATACCTTCACACTCTCCATTGATTTGCGTACATCGGTTGTCCTTACAGTTGAACAGACACGTCTGATTGCAACGGCCGCCATAATACCCGGGAGTACACGCTTTAACGGAAAATGACGAAAAACACGTCAGAATATGAAAAAATTCTAAGAAGCTACCTTTTCGTCATATTTTTAGGTCATTGATTGTCACTGAAAATGTGATTGTACACAATGGTTCTTGATTCATGTATATATGCTTATATAACATTAAGCAAGATAAATCGTTTATTGTAAAAATTATTTAATTATAACATGATATCATTAAGTTGATTAATACATATTAGCAAAAAATACCTTAGATGTTGTATCATTTTAAAATTGAAATGTATTTGTCTCCCCACATCGAACGCAATATATTTTTTGACAAGAATTTGTATTAACACAAAATGCAAAAAGAAATATGAGAATTTTATATGACTGGTGTTTTAAACTGAAGTATAATGAATCACTTACCGGAACAAACACCGGATTCTACATTGCATGCGTTATCATAACAATTTGAGGGACATTCTATGCATAAAGATCCAGGCCGAAAGTATCCATCAGCACAGTCTTAAAATAAAATGAAACATGTACACTATGTATATACTTATTGGATGCATTGTCTACAATGAGTTTAACAGTCTACAGGAAATATATATAA
>NW_018408502.1:21400-56970 GCF_002113885.1 Mizuhopecten yessoensis
TTTATCGATTTGTGTTAATACAAGCACAGCCCCATATACACAAGAATAACACAATTTTGTAATGTTTAATATCAAATTTACGTACCGTAAACTTCTACCTCGCAAAGCTCGAGATAAGCGTTTGTAGAGTACCACGGTAGACCTCCTGACCGTCTGTCGCTGTATATCGTCAGGTACTGGGCGCTGCCTGTACATGGGATAACGGGAATCAAAGACAACGCAGCCGCCATTGACGTTGTGTCTTTATGGCAAAGGGAACCGTTCCGCCAATCCGACGTGTTTGACTGGTATATTTGATAGCCACCAAATTGTTGTATTTGCTGATAATCTTGATCATTTTTTCTCCCTATTTGAAAAACAAGATTCTCCACTAGAGCTAATGTTTATATATTGTGTTTACGCAGGGTTAATTTCGCGTTTAACCAAGGAAAATACAATCAATTTTTTACCAGTGAAGCGTTAAACACGTTTCTTCGTTTTTTAACACCCTTGTAGGTCGATGATTAAGAAAAGGGCATATGCCTGCTGTTACCGACAGCATGTTCTGTAACAGGCAACTGACGCAGAAATTTTATGAGGAAATAGGGATTTCAATGTGTTTTCTTTTTTTGCCCTGGAATTAAAACAGTCATCAGGCTGGGACCCACCTTAATCATCACACTGCTTCTTAATGAGAAAGGTGGCAGTCTCATTTCTGGTCTTAAAATGCATTGTTTTATAGCCAACAACCTGAACCTAGTAAGACTCTGGACCTAGTAGAACTAAGATGAAGTTTTTCAAAGAGGTTGTTCCTTAAAATAACACATTTAGAATCTTGAGACCTATACAAAAAGTATATTCACATGTATGAAAAAACAATTGGCACCGGACATTATCTACAAATGATGTACATACAGTGATACTGTATAATCAATAGTTTTGAAGTCATGGCGACCATATTTAAGGAATGATTTTTTTTATTTTTTCAACATGTATGAGGTCATAACAACAACGGGTTTATGGACATATTGAATGAATCGCGTTGTTATGACCTCATAANTCCTCATAAATGTTTAAAAAATAAATATAAGTAATGATTGAACAGGCTTTTAGCGCTGGGATCCGTCTTTTCAATGAGTATCTTAAGGAGACTGACCGGACACCCGGCAACCCGGTAATCCGCCCTGAAAGTTTGTTTGCTGTATTTCATGTGTAAGCTGTACAAACTCTCCATTCTCGTCATAAAGGAAAGAAAATGAATCAAGTTTCAACTGTTGGTGGAACTCTGTGCCACGACTTACAAAGTGTATCGACAAAGCATACCATACAGCTTGACGGAAAATTACCGGATTTTTTCTTAGCACTTTCAAGGTAGGTTGCAATTTTTATTAAATCAACTGCCTCGATAACTTGCTTATGTTGTGTTGGTCTAGATATCCCAGACTTCATTTGCTTTTTCAGAAACCCATTTAGAGTGTTTTTTGCTACCTTAATTTTTTTATCTCGTCCAATATCGGCCGATATCCTGAATGTGCCTAATTATAGTCCCCCCCTAATATTTTTTCAAAGTGTTCTTGTGATATTCCTCAGCCTGTCGTGCTAACATTTGCTTCGCTCTCTTCTCCACATTTTGGGGTTTTGCTTCACAGTAGAATGCGCTCAGTTTGTTTGCCAATTCCTCTGTGGCTGTACTGTTGCATGGGACATGCTCCCCAGACGTTTCCATGCTCCACTCTACAAAAGAAGAATGTCTTCTGTGTAATGATGAAGTGCTTTGGATTGCTTGTGTATTCAAAATCATTAACCGAATTTACTTCATCAGCATTAATACCTGCTATTATGCAGTTATACGGAAAGACAACTTTCAACAACATCAAGATAATCAGCGGAGACAGTACGGTAACTTCCCTTTGTTTAAACATCAGGGGTGGGGGTGAAGTGAATTATTACCTTAGAATTAAGATAATCCCCATTGTGTATTTCTCCTTGTTGCTAAAGATTGTTTGGCATCTTCAAAGGATTTTCGCTCCTCCTCTGTAACCTTTTTAAATCGGAAAGGTGCTAATCTGTTGGCAGGTATTTGATGAGGGGAGTCACTCCGGACCGGCTGCCAGGGGGATGGGATACCAGGGTCAGCACTCGCGGCAAGTTCTACCTCAATGTCTTGTGTTGATTTCATTTTAATGATTGATGTAGAAATAAATCTCTCTACTTCCTCATCTGACATATCTTGGTGATCAGGTAGTTCCAGCTCAAAAGTGTTTGTTTCATTGTCCAGCTGACAGCTAAGTTGTTTTGGGACGTTCATTTTGACAGATGTATCAGACATCAGTGTAACTTCCCTTAACGCAGAGGTGTGGACTTTTTTTTAAATATTCATTTACAGCATGCAAATTATGTATCCATAGTTCATAAATAACACAGAACTTAACATTTATTTGCGTTAACATTCCATTATAAACTATGAACCAATTGAAAACGTTTGCTTCAATGATGTAGTACACATCTTCTGACAATGACCTACAACACATCCGAAAGCCCATAAACACACCCGCTACCAATACAACTTTAAGATGGTCAAAAAAAAATGTTAGGATAATAAAAACAAGAATAAAAAGAAACAATCAACAATTATATGCCTTTTCATCTTTTGGCGAAAAGCCCTAATGACAAGTGTGTTAGTATGTGTAATATGTTCGTCCTTAAGTTACAGACATATCTGTGTAATCATTGCAATTGTTATGCAAAGCAAATCCCATAATCGTGCTGTTTAAATAAATATGTGCCAATATTTAAGTTTAAATGTATGTTTAAACATGGTTTATGAAACAACATTTATACAAACCTCCTCATCTTTATTTCTAAATGGCAGTTAGATATTAGTCAGAGAACAGTCTGTAACTATATGGTTTTCCCACTCACAGCCAGTGTGTGGGCGTTTGTTAAGACTAACATGTGATAACATCATTGGTTTGGGGTTTCTGTCCAGCCATGCAGCCCCCTTCACCAGACACATAACCTGATATGTCCAACTGACTAATGCTACGTCATACAGCAACATTTCTAAGCAATGAGTAATAGCCACGTGACTTGTAAGAATCCTGGGTTTGATACACTGGCTGCATAGGTTTTTACAACTACCAGCGAGCTGTACAGATGTAAATTTCACGCTCTTATATCTACAGAGTAATCGCTCTTATACTCGTTATAGCTTACGAGATAACTGGTAAACATTACCGTACAGTAATAGTAATGAAAGTATATCCATACTTGGATTCAACAAGGTTCCGTCAGAATGAGCCGTTCAACAAATTCCAGGACGAGAAACTCCAGGAGACAGGAGAAACGCTCTCTATCTCCTTCAGCGACACAGGAAGATCAAATACCCAAATATCGTAAACGCCCCGATTAAACGAATACCGAAAACTGGACTGCCGACCAGCTACGACAGTCGTTGGAGACGTTCGGAATAAAGACATTTCCGGGGGACTTCACGAGAAAAACGCTGTTGAAATTGTATCAACGTAACATGGCAGATGATACAGACAACTCGACAACAGATTCCGTAATCGCCGGACCGGTGGTAGAAGAAACAGAACAGAAATAACAACAGAATAGTACTGTCGATGTTATGCAGTTAAAACTCCAAATCGAAAGACTAGAGAGTATGGTATCCTCTCGTCAACAAGGATTCCACGGGGTACCTCTCATACTGCCATTAACACTGGGAGTGCTATTACCACAATGCCCTCTAGTTTCGGTTATCAACCAATTCAACAATATGGCGGCCAACACGGTGTGGGAGCACTTCATCATAGTGTGACGGTCCCGATGTGTCAAATTGGAGCGCCAAATTCGGTAATGGATACGCAAGGAGTGCCACTGGAATCGCTATCATCAGTGGACATTATTTCACCCTGTCTGAGGCAACAGATACTCGCGGGGAAGGATGTGAACTTGGCGACACTCCTGATGCCTGACATCACATCAGAAGGACGGTCAGTTATCATTGAAGGGTAGGTCCTACAACTAAGACCGGCGGATCTAAGGCTCAACCGGGCCCTGACCATCGGTGAGTTTATCAAAGCCTTTTCAGTTACAAGTCTGTTATGTGTGAAGTTTACCATAATAGAAGAACTGAACTGGATCAATACGAGAAGGATATTGTTGACATTTCGTGTAATTGCCCAGGTACATTGGTCTATGAGTACCATAAGATTTGTTCTGCCAGAGCGGCCGCCCTTTATCTAAATAAGGGTATAAAGGTCAACTGGGGTATTAGCGACAATAAAATTTACACTACGGTCTGCTCAGGCCACCGTACCAACGCATGCTCAGTGTGTCATTGCAGTAGCCACTTGTCTAACGTCTGCCCAATGCTGGCGAACCAGGCAGGTCGTATCAGAAATCAACAGACATCACAGCAAACACCTTCAAACAAATCTAGCCAACGTATTGATTTGCACGGTGGACCCAGGATCGGTATTGGAGGACAGGAAGTTTGTAACAACTTCAATGACAAGGGATGTACCAGGTCATCATGCCCCTACAAACATGTTCTTTTAAAGATGCAAAGTATAAGAAAGCAACAATGCAGTGACTAAAAGCAAGTACACCAATCAACATAGTTGCCTTGCACTCTGAACTCAGCCTTTATCCAGATCAAGATTTTGTTTCGGTTTTAATACAGGGTCTGTCATATGGTTTACATACAGGTATTAACGAAATTCCTACAGATTCATTTATTTGTAAAAACTTGCAATCAGCACTTAATGAGCCATTAACAGCAGAACAGCTTTTAGACAAAGAGGTAGTTGATCAGTTTGTCATAGAACCTTTTGATACACCCCCATTTCCACAGTACCGGGTCAGTCCCCTGGGTAAAGCAACAGGAAAACATTCAGGAAAGAAACGCTTAATTGTTGATTTGAGTGCACCTCATGATAAGGATAATGTAGATAGTATCAATGATCTCATAGACAAAGCAGAATACTCTCTTAAATATTCCAAGATTGATGACGCCATGAGGTATCTGAAAACAACAGGCAAAGATTCCTTGTTTTGTAAATTAGGCATTGCTGATGCATTTAAGTTTATCCCTATTTCACCTGATTTTTGGCATCTCTACGGAGTAAGTTGGAAGTGGAAGTTCTATTTTTTCACTAAGCTAGCTTTCGGTTACAGGTCTAGTCCCAAGATATTTGACTAATTAGCACAGGCTTTATGTTGGATTCTTCAAAAAAAATATCAAGTTAAATTCGTGATGCATCTGTTAGATGATGTTCTTACCATTGACACACCCCGATTTGAGGCAGCTAGAACCAGAGCTATTTTAGCACTAGTTTTTAATAGACTCAGAATACCTGTTGCCACCCATAAAACGCTTGGGCCTTGTACATCAGTAGAAAACTTAGGCATTGAACTGGACTCTCATAATATGGAAGCTAGGTTACCAAGTCAACAAAAAAAAAAAAAATCAGAATTAAAGCTATAATTGGGAACTTCATGTCTAAGTGTAAAATATCCAAGCGAGAGCTCCTTAGCTAGTAATGCCATCTGGATTTTGCTTCAAGAGTCATTGCTAATGGTAGGTCATTGGTTAGTCATTTGATATATTTGTCAACAACAGTGAAGAAATTACATCACCGAATTGACCTTGGCAAAGATAGTCGGAGTGATCTACAAATGTGGAACAATTTCATGGAAACTTGGAATGGAATGTCCGTGTTCCTGGATACCGACATAACATAAGCACCAGACTTTGACTTGTATACCAATGGTGTCATAGGTTTTGGATGTTTCTTTCAAAACAGATGGTTCCAGGGATAATGGCATGAAGGTCTCTGTCTTTAGAAACATGACATTTCTATAGCGCATATGGAACTTTATCCTATTGTGATTGCTGCCATGTTATGGAGTCATCAGTGGAATTAACGAATTAAATTTCACCGTGACAATCAGGCAACAGTGGCTATAATCAGGAAAGGTAGATCAAAATCATGACTCTTATGCGTCGTCTTACCTAGTGTTCATTCGTTAACAATTTCACAATATCAGCAGGTTATATACCAGGTCATCAAAACAATATTGCAGATGCTCTTTCTCGTTTTCAGATGGACATATTTCGCCGTCTGGCACCACTAGCGGACTTCATCCCATGCAGGACAACCCCACACAACTCAATACCACTTACTTAGACAAAGCGGTGCAACAAATCTGGACAGAATCCATCAACCCATCTACTCAGGCAGCATACGCAACAGGAATTAATAAACTAAGACACCTCTTAGTTATGTTTGGGTTGAGGGACAGCCAGGCAAATTCCTCACAACTACCAACCCTGTCAGAAGACATTTTAATTTATTTTGTAACTCATTGTTTCAAGTTCTTGCATCTACGGTATGGGATAATCAAATTATACTTGGCAGGCATAAGACATGGCTACTTAATGAGAGGTCACAGACATCCATTAGTCACACTTGAAAACAACCCATTGGACAGGCTCCATACCATACTACGAGGAATAAAAAGAACTCAAACACCAAACACCAAACCTAGATTGCACATCACGCTAGATATTCTCCAGATAATGTGTCGTAAACTAGCTGAAGGTATCTTCCCTAGGGAACTGTCCCGTACACTAAAGGCAGCATTATGCCTGCCGTTATTTGCTTTCCTCAGGTGTGGTGAATTTACATGCCTTAATCCGAAATCAGCATATCCTCAGGGGCTATGTATAGAGGTTGTTACCTGGAATACGGACTTCTCATCATTTACACTTCGCCTGAAAGCATCAAAAACTGATCCATGCAAACAGGGAATCAATATCAAAGTGTTCAGAAACAATAACAATGCTTGCCCTGTGCAGACAATGAAAGCTCTCTTAGACTGGCGCCTCAGTCATGGAGGGAAACAACGAAGTCCTTTATTTTTAGATGATAGAGGCCAGTGTATGAGTCGGTGTTTCTTCATTGGGCGTTTGAA
Source organism: Mizuhopecten yessoensis (assembly GCF_002113885.1). NCBI lineage: Eukaryota > Metazoa > Mollusca > Bivalvia > Pectinida > Pectinidae > Mizuhopecten > Mizuhopecten yessoensis. Next base: position 28,364 of record NW_018408502.1, read on the forward strand.
AAAACTCATTGGCCATTTGGGACTGAACGAAACAAATTATAATGGTCACTCATTCAGGATTGGAGCCGCAATCACAGCAGCCAGTAAACATGTTTCCGACCATCTTATTAAAGTACTTGGTCACTGGAGCTCCGACTGATATTGCACTTACATCAGAACGTCCAATAATGATCTGCAAGCAACACAACTCAACATGGCGAAGCCCTAAAACCAGAAAGGAAGTAACAGATTCCCCGCGTGTGTTGGCCCCCCAGAAACTTTCTAATATAAGCTGTGTGGATGCCAAATCCTTATCCATATGTTCTTAAAGCGTGTGGAGTCCCAGCTCTCGCCTAAATTATTCTAAGGGTGGCTTTCCTCCTTCCATATATGAGGCGCGTGTGGAGGCCAAGTCATCATCCTAATTGAAAGCGCGTATGGAGGCCAAGTCCTCATACATATGTTCTTAAAGCGTGTGGAGTCCCAGCTCTCGCCTAAATTAGTCTTAGGGTGGCCTTTCTCCTTCCATATATGAGGCGCGTGTGGAGGCCAAGTCCTCATCCTAATTGAAAGAGCGTGTGGAAGCCCAGTCCTCATCCTTATATAAATTTGTGGAGGTCCAGTCCTCATCCTTATACAAATGTGCGTGGAGGCCCATTCTTGGTTTTTATTCAAATAAGGGCAGTGTTATAGAAAAGAGGCTCAGACCTCAAGCAGTCTAATTTTGTGGCAACCTAAGCTTTCCTCACTTCAACAAGGAATAAGGAGGCCATGCTCTCAATTCTTATATATTCTATTACAGGGTACAGAGTTCAGTGTTCATTTGATTCTTTCGTTTGGTACCTTTGGAATCCCATTGTCCTCCATTAGCGCCATCATTTCATCTATCCATGAGTATTATTGACTAATAGCGTCAGTTTGGCGACATTAACTTTCAATGCAATTATCAAAGATATTATACGGAATACATCCTAAGGCAGAACTTTGAACTCTCTCCCAAACTCATCGAAACTAAACAGCAGCTAATCATAAAACTGCTACGATATACATATCTTGGAGATATAACATTGAATGCAAAATGAACTATTCGGAACTCATCATAACTTAATTCATATTATCTATATCTCAACACATCTTTCAACACTTAGCATGTGTCGGTGGCTTCCCATATTTACCTACTAACTCATGGGGGCTCTCATATGCTGCACATATTCATGTGGGCCTTATCACTTAGGTGTAACGCAGCTCCTGCCCCCATATGCAGGGGGAGCTGTAGCACGTATACGTCCCACAGCCCAGATGCTTCCTGGCACCCCGTAAACCCGTTAACTCAACATGAACTAGAATCGACAATCGGAACAGCTCTGTTCCACCGTGTTCTCCACCGGCATTACGACATACGACACAGCCGCTTTCACACAGTTCATACAGCCCTCTAGTATATAGACTGTCCATATTATTTGCCATATATGGACACGAATCTATTAATAATGCATACAAGTTTACGGCCTGACCTACGCCACTTCGTCGAGACTTCAACAATTCTAGGTTAGGTTATGTGCAGTGTCTGTGAGTACCCTTATATTGCCAAATATTTTTGTATGAATAAAATGCTACAAATCTTAACTACTTGGTTTGTTGTTGTTTCATAAATCTAGAAAAAGGTATGTTCCTGTCAAAGAAACCGTAAAATTAGAGTTTTGTTAACATCTAGTAAACATTCATTGAAATGATATTGTCCCATGGGCCATCATTGCCTATATTAATTAATAGATTGTTACAGAATAATACATTTTGTTTCTGTATTGTTTAGTCTAGATTATAAACTAGGTCTATTTATCTAAATGAAAAATATATTTAACTTTCCATCGGTAATGTTTTTGTAACGTTCCATTAAGCTGCTATATCACATCAATGAAAATGTAAAGGGAGGAATCATTGCTGGTTATTATTATCAGTAACATTCCTCAACCAAATTGTGCCTAACAATGGTTGACTTTGCCACACCTCCTATGCATAGTTACACGGACATACGTACTTACACATGTATCGAACGGTGTCGTGTGTCTACGTATACACAAACAACCGAATCAGAGCACTTACGGTTTACAATACTAGTATTACATGTATACACAACAGTTCGTCGTTAATAAACACGAACTCATTCAGGCTCTATCCACAACAGTGGAGTTACAACCTGTTGGACGACCGAAGACTCATTAGTCAGAACTACAAACAACATAACCAGCATTACAACTCATCAATTGATATACTTATCGTAAACGGTATACGTAATTACATGTATATGTACTTTGCATTGGTATTTTTGTATTGTTATGCCTTTTGACGTCATCGGTGTTGTTTGTGCCATTATCGTTGTAGGCCTAACGGACCTTTCAACCATTTGTGGTTTGTTATGCAATATGTATATCTAAAAATAGATGTCACTGTATAATGTATTATACACATATCTAGTTTGATTGTTTAACGACCTCGTAACCGTCAGTGTTTCACATAAACACGGATATATACGGGGCATCACCAAAAAGGCAGAAGTACCACGTTTCTTATGTGGGCATCAAATAAATTTTGGTAATAAGTAGTAGAAACCACCGAGAGAAAATAGCATTAAGCAAGGATGGTGGATACATTAGTCGCCTGAAAGGATAGGCAGTTTGACACCACAGTACCGTCTAAAGGTTCTGAAATATATAAATAATCACAGGCACTTTAAGCTTACCATAATTTTATTGTTGATTTGATTACTCACCTCTGTAATATATTTTGACGTGTTCCATCATTATAAGTTCTTCTAGATCTACTTGCCACCATGCTTCCTTTTGACCTTCCTGTGTATGTGAACAACAATTGTTGCTGTCGAATATTTGTATTTTACAGCCATCTACCGCCTTACCACTAGGATATTCAGGAAGATAGATTGAACTTTGAGTGGTGTTTTTGACATTTGGTTCACGACAGGTGTTAACTGTAAACAAAACAAAAATTATATATTGGCGATATAAAGTACTAATAATTGTCACTAATCTCAGCATTACATGGTCATCAATGCATGAATGTGTTGATGGTAAAATCAAGCATTGAAAGACACAAATGATGAACACAAATGTATGGTGAACGGATATTGATATTGGTAAAAACTGTACAAATGTACCATCAAACTGATAAGAAAAGAGAACCAGGACTTGGTTATCATAGTGATGATTTTACCGGTTGACTAATCTGTTATGTTATGTTATACTTTTAATTGAAACTGCTTTAAAACAACTGGAGATCACTAATTATCCGGACTTCTTTTCTGTTTTAAAATTCATGATCAAATGCATATGTTACTAATGACTATCATTTAAAAAAAAAGCAGACCAAAGAAACACATTCATTAATTAAGAAGTATGCTGATATTAGTGCACACGTAGCTTGTTACTAAAGTTTAATTATGGTTAAATAATAATCTCGAAGACGTGAGATCAACTTCATAAATAGAACAAAATGTTAATAAATCCAGTGAGCACATGTATATCCGTAGCTGTTCGGGTAAACAGATCAAAATGGCAGACAGCGTCACTTCCACACAAATGAGGTCAAAAATAGGAAATGTGGAATAATGTGACCGGATCAACAAAACGTTATCATTTAATGGTTGTAAATCATAATTTTTTCATAGTATAAGTAAGTAAAAACAATGAGAACTCAATTGAATTTGAACCGACAATGTCGTCTTCCAAAGATATTTCTCAATACTGTTATTCAGATTTTTTTGCATGAATTATCTTGACCTCACGTATTCAAGATGAATATGGTACACTAATTAGCCTTATGTTTCAAGCTTACCTAGGGGATACTATGTTATTTAACAGCATCTTTTATATAGTAAACTACTATACTTTTGATTATGTATTTATGTTGTATAAATGTCTCCAAGTGACTGTTAATCTCTGTTTTATTTTCTGATATGTAAATATTCATTTTCTGTCTCCAAACAAGGACGGATCGCCCTGAATAACGAAAAAATAAATAAAAATGTGACTGCACTGCCGTTATATCTTCTTTGTCAATATTTATAGTTAAGTAATACACAGCCAACCAATATTTGTTTGTTCGTATCCAGTGCTCAAATTTGACCATACTGTCGTTATTACTTATGAGACATATGACATAAGGAAGTAAATCCAACAAAGTAGACATTATGAGGCCGTCAAATTACATACGTTACAACACAACACACATACGTTACGTTAACACAAAATAGATATAATAGCATACTACTAATATATAAAGAAAATAAACCCCTCGGAAAATGTTTACATATAAGGTGTGGGTGGATTATATAGGTTCATACCGATTGTGAAAGACTATTGTTTTGTCTTTGTTAATCATGTCAACCGCCCTACCAATGTTAATACAATAGAAAGACCAGTAGCCACAAAACACCAATGGCAGGCACTATTTTAAACATAGCTAGTATATTGTTTATGTGCTGTTTCTACATATTACTGTTTCTAAAATTTAAATGTTATATCCTGAATTAAATGGTTATCGTGAAATACTATGTCACAGCAACTCAATGCGGAGGTATAAAACATGAACCTCAGATACAAGCTTAATATTTACCCCTATCTGATGTACAGGCAGTATTTGCTACGGTAAAACACTTCAGGCTTATGCTATGACAGATGTCCAGATCAACGTGACGTATAGGTTTACTATCAGAATGAAGGATAACCAGAAAGTGTACATCCAATCTTACCTGATGTGTTGACAATCATTAAAGTTGAAAAGAGACACAAAAACTCCAGCAGCCAGATAATACACACCCCCATTATACATATACTGCGTATCGTATAAGACGGGTGCTTTGTGTCTGCTATATCGGAAGCCCACAACTATCCACTAAGGAAGTGACTAGTCTTATTTACTTATCTATAAAATTACACGGCCATTCGACATGGTTGTTTTGTCAGTATTTTTTATCCTGGTCTATTGCCTGTGCACATGTCTACGGGTTTTGTTGGCAAGAAAGTTAATTAATCATTATTATTATTATTTGAATTTAAATTAAAGTATATTATATTTTCAAATCGAGAAATGTTTCGGTACACCTGTCTTGATCCGGTTGACCCCTATACAGCAATCACCTACATGCATCTGAGTGTTCCTTATCCTCGCTAGTCGCTATGTAACCGACATACGAAACCCAAACGAGGCACATTGACGAACAGTCCTACTTAGCATAAGTTCATCGCGTGATAATTTCTTTTGGGAAAATATGTGTTAACTAACCTGTTTTATATAAAACATCAATAAGTCGATATCAAACCCAGCATAACGGGATAAAAAGCCGCGCTACCTACCTACGTGATATATATTTTGTCAAAGTTATCTCGGGAAACGTGATAATATATCGACATACCGAAAACATTATTGCGACACCTTCATATTTTTATGTTGACATCTTAGATTATGGCGCATCCGTAACTCTTAATCCGATGGAAGAAATGAGGTCCTATTGTAGTAGATAAAATATGTGCATCATATTGTTGTGGTATTGTGTTATGCATGATTTAGAATAAGCTATTACGACACTTGAAACGGATTATCTATTAAATCGAAAGGAGTGATGCTCATTTAATGCCCACGTTCGCCATAACTGACATTTTATTAAAAAAAAACAGTGTTAATATTTTGATGAAGAGTATTCCTTAAAAAAAAGAAATATAAATGAAACATGTCTATCTTTATTGGAAATAACCTAGTATAAAAATATAAACTAGACGACAATAAAACCAATTATCATGTATAACATATATCCTCTTAACAGATGAGTGTTGCACATTTTATACATGTATATATAGCGTGACGTCCGTAATCACATGTCGGTGGGGATATAATTGTCATGTGCTCTCCAGAGGTGACCGCAGGTAACTTGGTTAACTACACACCACGCTGCGTCCTCGTTGGAATGAATCTTCATCTATAAACTAAAAAAGGCGATGTTGTAAAGGGATATGTGTGTAACATATTGCGGTGTTGTACCAGTCTAAGTCATATACAATGCATGCTCAATTTAGTACTGCTAATACTTCTGTCTCGGTATTGTTCTGTAAACAGCATTTGTATGGCGTGAAGCCTGAACCCTACGCAGATAATATATCTGTCAGATAAGTAATTTAATCGTTTTGCCTATTGTAAAAAGCGACTACGCGTATGCGCTTACGCTGGTAACTTCCGTTAAAAGTTCAGTTAAATCCCTGAAAAGGTCAGGCTTAAATGAATGCGTATTTAACACATACGCCAGTGCACAGGGGTGCACAGGGGTGTCAGCGTTTCAGTTGACAAACGAAATGGAATGAAAACGCAATGAAAACGGAATGAAACAAGGCCTTAACGGAACGGAACGAAAATAGTTTCACTGTTTGGAACGAAACGCGAATAGAACAGAACGAAACATGCTTTTCTCACAGGAACGGAATGGATTGAAAGTAGGCGAAACGAAACGCGAGGAATGATTGAAAAAGAAATGGAATGAAACGACCTTAGAGATAAACTATTCTAATCGAGATTTCCGTTGTAATCTATAGGGATTAGGCTACAATAAATCAGCAGTAGATACTAATGTTAATTGAATAAATACACGTTTGCATATTTGTTAACCGAGTAAACGTAGTTATTCCGTATTTATAGTTTCTAGCCCAAAATTATTAAGTAATTGTCTGTGAATTGTTTCGCCGAGTGATTTCGGTAGGCTGTTTGTTATAATGATGGACGTTCCTCCACTTGACGATTTTACAAAGCATCCAATACATATTATGGTTGTACATACTATGATATCAATGTTCTTTAATTAATTCGGTACATGGCCAAGATTCTCATTTATTATTCATAGTGTACGGACGATGAACGGGCCCGTCTGCTCCATTGAGAGAAAGGAAGAGACATTTCGTCCCGAGTATTTCTAAAACCCTCAAATTAAATCAGGACGAATGGAGAGTTCTAAGAACGTGCGATTGATTCAATTGACAATACTGAGGCGGTCCACATCGTAATCCAACAAGCTCATCGAAATCTACACTCGCTGGCTCAGCTTGTCCTGGAATCCGTCCTAGCCGCTGCATCATTCACATTCATAGGAAGACATGTTGACTCTCATTTTATTGTAGACGTGTACCTCCCTATCAAAAAAATGCTTGTAATATGTGTCCTAATAGACCTAGTCCTACTGCAAACAGACGTTCGCTTGAACTTCAACCGTTCTTGTGTTGTAAACAATGCGACTGCAGCGCCGCATCCTTGACGGCCGTAATAAAACTAATAAACACTCTCGAAATGTATCCAGCATTTGCGAGATCACAATTATCACCGTACTGCGATTGAAACGAAGACATGTTGACTCTCATTTTGTTGTAGACGTGTACCTCCCTATCAAAAAAATACTTGTATTATGTGTCCTAATAGACCTAGTCCTACTGCAAACAGACGTTCGCTTGAACTTCAACCGTTCCGGTGTTGTAAACAGTGCGACTGCAGCGCCGCATCCTTGACGGCCGTAATAAAACTAATAAACACTCTCGAAATGTATCCAGCATTTGCGAGATCACAATTATCACCGTACTGCGATTGAAACGAAGATGTAATCATGTATTGTTTCTTCGAGCCTATTTTTTCTTTATTTTAATAACCATTCATGGCTTTGGGAATTATTACCTTCGAGGTGTTTTTTTTATCAAGTTGTATTTGCAATATATTATTTGAATATAGTCAGTCATCATGTCCTGACATGATTAAGATTAGTAAAAGAATTGTTAAACATTTAGCTTTACAATATTTGAGGAAACTGATCACCCTTGTCTGGCCTTCAGCTTTTATGAATATGTTCTTGTCTATGGACTTTAAACAAATCTGATCTGTTGATTAATAATAGAAAATATTCCCCTACCTGGAGGGTGAGACACAGAAATCTCCAACCAAATAGGCTTTTTTTTAGTTGTCAAACCGTTACTAAGACAACCAAATAATCACACCGAGGGTCAGACAATCAAATAATCACCCCAGGGCCTAACCTTGCTCAAGTCAATATACATATCAAAAAATATAAAAATAATATCATAAAGACTGATAGTCAAAGAACAACCATGATCTCATAGATATGCATAATCTTTCCAGATATATCATACCACACTATTCCATGGATATCTGAGAAAATATTCTTTTAAAGTATATTTCTTTAATTAATATTTCTATGTAATACCAGACTCAGGAAGTTTGCTCAAAAGGCGTACATGTCATAATTTTTGGAGATCATCGGGACATTTTGAAAGTTATTATTATTTACCCAATAACACGAATTTATATAGGGATTGTTTACTAGCAACATAATTAGATCAACATTTGAAAAAAAAAAGATCGGTTACAGTTGTAATTATAAAAAAAGCATATACATCTTATTGTTGTTGTTGTAATAAAAAGAATACCAAAATAAGCAGCCAAGTTTCAATCCAAGAATGATTTGACCAAGACTTTTGAAAGGGATTTTGGAAAGATATCGGGTGTTTATGTAAAAGGAACTGAAGGAATGGCACTCAGCAAGAAAATGAATCTCTTGCTAATGTCGGATTAATAATTTGAAACAATTGACAGTGTCATAAAAACATTTGGTACAAAGAATTTCCACAACTCCTCAACATATTTTGCTTCTATATCTCAATAGAGATAGTTTAATAATTTTGAAATTTTAAAAAGAAAAACACTCATATCAGCTTATTGTCTTTTTGATAAAAATGAATATCAATAACCGCAGTTAGATAAACATGATAAACAATATGAAACTCTTTAACTGAATAGAACATTTACATCCTCGGTTATTATATCTTTTCTCAGGTTAATAAATCCAGGTGTTGACTTCAACCAAATGCTATAATTGAATAGTATCTAATGCAGGTTTCCTTTACCATAAAAAATGAAATTACGGCTTAGAGTCTGTAACAACTCAAAGAAAATCGATAATAATAATAATGCGATATCCTTATGGTATGACTTATTTTTTTAGAAAGATTACACATTTGTAAGGATTTGACACAAAATATTCCATAACAATGTGACTCAAGATATATATATACTTAAGGAATAGTAACAATTTTTTTTTTTATCAAAAAATGAATGCTTAAATACAATTACATAGTCACTTGGAATATCTCAATTAGTTTACCTACTGGTTAAATACATAATTTGCCAGGAGATTTATTCAATTTATTCACAAGCAAGAGGCCCAGGGGCCCTGATAGCTCACCTGGAATTTTATTTTGATTTCTCAAGCTTTTGGGGGAAAAAATGTTTCTCAAAAAAGAGTAATAAATGATATTTTTGTGTAAAAAATGTATGGTTGAGGATAAATTTGTATGATACTGGCATTCATATATTGACTGTGAAATTCATAAAAATCATATGAGATATAGAAGCAAGGTGTATTTTATGACAATGACAATTAAATATATATATCAAATTTAAAAATGTTCATTTTGACCTTGTCATTGACTCATGACTACATCTCATCAATTATTGAAACATCAATATTATCCGAAAGTGATGTCTATGTAAGTTTTTTCATTAATTTCCTTAAATCATAATATAAGAAATAAAAAAAATAAAAATTTAGAGAGGCCTTTCAATGTAAAATTAAAAGAAAATTTGATCATGGAAGGGTCAGTTTCATTTATGAAGGGTCAATGGTCCCATAAGGCTCCCTCCAGGATTATTCCTGTGTACTAAATGTTTAACCTGCAAATTGTATCATATCTCAATATTTATAATATAATTATGGTTATACACCAAAATTTGTAACTCAAAATAAGGGCGGGGGAGAAGACGAATCGTATGAATCCTATTCCTCACTCTTTAAAATAATTCCTAACTTGTTATCTAGAGTTTCTAAAACAAGCAAATATTAACCTCTGTTTATAAAAAATACCTTTTATCAAAGTCTTCTTTAATCATAAAGAAATGTACATGTATGATGCACATGTAATGACATTTATCGGTAAGCATTTATGATCGAAGTCTGACGGACAGGGAATTTTAATATCTGATGTACATCATCACCATGATCCTTCTAGTATACTGTAGGCTGTATGTTCCCCTCTTCCACTTAGACTTATACTCATACTCGAGACTTTATACAAACTATATCAACGACACAAGAATTTGATAAACGTGTGAAAAAAGTATTGTAATAGGAATTTGCATTGCGAATTTTGTCAACACTTCGGGGAGCTTACGAGTAGTCAGGCGGTTGGCAACACTGTATTTCTTTTGCGACTGTGTCATCAAGCCTTTGGAACAGCAGGCTTTAATTGTTGACAAATTCTTGCTCCGACAACAACTTCGTAATCCGAAAACAAGTTAAATTCGCCCAATATTTTGTTTTATGTTTACCGACATCAAAGTGGTTTTCCGCGTTGAAGAGTTTCTATAAATACCGTAAATACGCAATTCGGCGCGCGCGTTTCCTTGACAACGAATATTTTTGACTTAAGTTCGGACTCAGCTAAGATTTTGCTTTGCACGTTTCATGATCCACTTAAGATTGTGATATTAGCAAAGTCAAAACTTCAAACTTAAGTTCAAATGTTGTCATATACTTAAGTCTGTTTCACGATCCCGGTTTCATCATCTTCGGTGAGGTTACGAGCAGATATATCGGCCAGCGCAGCTTTCACAATTTAAAATGCGGACAAAATATTGAAGCTATAAGATCAGAAGAATGTTTCTTGATATTATTATTTTGATGTATGTCAGTCAGTCAGTCAGAAAATGTGCTTCGACCTTTATTGCAATATCAAATAATATAGCAAAAGCCGAAATTATCGGTTAACCATTCAATGTGTGTCTCTCCGGTTACATACGCACTCTTGTTAAATGCCAATTCATAATCAGAAAGTTTTTTAAGGATTCGGCCAGACTGTCAGTTTTATTTTTTTTTAACTTCAGAATGAATAAGATATATTTCAGTTTTACAAATGTGTCACCATCACGCGTTATCAAACTTTGTGTAAAATATTCTATTAGTGCATTTTCAAACGTAAGCCTACTGCATGTGGACACGTGAAGAGTTATGTTACACAGGGACATCTGAATCAATTATGTGGTGTTTATTTAGACTCAACCTGAACAAAAAAAATGGTTTTATATTTTACTTTAAAATTCGATATCGTGTTTCTATTTTTTTAATTTTTAATTTTGCATTATACGACGTTGTTTAATTTTCGTTTGTTTTCTTCAATTAGAGAACATAATGTGACACTGTTTTGGTTTCCTATTTGTTTTTTTTTTTTCAATTGTGTATACAGCAATCATTACTTTCAGCCAGTTTCGTCTCTGAATATGCCACTTCCTTACGATCTTTGAATTTACCTTCCAAAAAGATGAGGGAGTGTACATGCCCGTACCACTATTCTCGCTTACGTAACCATTCTGGTCACGCTTATATAACAGTGTCAATCTAATTAGATAATTCCCTAAGGTGAATACTATCAACGTCCAGTGATAGATGAATTTCAATTATTGGGACACCCGCCTGCTAATGAACGAAGGTCAGTTGAAGAGCTATTTTTTTATTGGCCAAACAGTCGTAAGTCGTATCAGACTTGAAGGAAAACTTGAATGACAAAAGGGCTGATATCATTTTCGTATTCGTTGAGATTCTGAGTATCTCTCGCACGGTGTAAACATTTGTATAACGATTATGAAACATGTATCACCTACGAATGAAACATTCAACCAGATAGAAATGTATCTATTCGTATGTATTTTCTTGTTTTTTTATACACAATGCATTACAGTAGTCGAATGAGCATCGTGATATATATGTCAGTATCCAAGTTCGAAGACTAATACAGTTTTCTGTCCAAAACTATTCCAGGTGAGTGATACAGGCCAGGGCCTCTTGTTAAAGTTATGTTAATTACTGCTTACTATTTTGGGAATTCTTAAATCCCCATAGATAAGGCTCACATTAGGTTGATGCCGAAAAAAGCTTCATCACTGCCTCATTTTAAGTTTGTTACTGCTATTTCTTGGCTCCTTAAAAGTCATTGTGCAATTTGTTTATTTTTATTTGCTTATTTTTCTTTTTTGTACAAGTATGTTGATGGGTTTGTATGCACCAACTAAAATATCATATTTTCCTTGATTTTTTTCTTAAAACAACGCCAACTCTATTTCTCCATACTTTGAGTCACAGGTCATCATATGATCAACTGAGATATACCTAGCTGTTCAACATTCTTCAGGCAAGAACTCCTTATAATATTGATTAACAATTGATTGATCTTTTATTACAATAAGCATTTCTAATGAATAAGATGTAGACAATATCCAAAAGATTATCAAAAAATCACTTATTGTCACAGATACGACCTCTATACTACTGAGTTCATGTTTTGTATTCCATTATATACACCATTTTTTAAGTTCAATATTTTTTTACTTAATGAAAGGTTTATATAGATTTTAAACTACAGTATATGCCTCGGCTATTTACACATGTTGTGCAAAATCAAAATTACACCGAAGATCAACAACACATAAAAGAATGTCAGAATTAAAAACGATATATTACTGGTCAATATCGATACGAAGAATCAACATAAATAATAAACATTCATTTTTGTGCATACATTACCGAAGCAAACTTCTAAATATCGAAGATTAATGTACAGGTCAGAAAAGGTCAAACTGATGATCAATATGATACATATTTTTCATTTCGCATCCTTTGTCGGAGCACATCTATACCAACGGTCAAAATACAGACAAACTAGGGTTATTTGTCCAGGGGTTATTATTATTATTATTATTATTATTATTAAGGACAATATGACATTCATTACACTTGCACATATTGTCTTAACAGAAAACCATACGTCACTTTGATGATAATTTCCAATCAGCAATACTTTTCATTTGCAAATCATATAGATCAAAATAGGTCAAAGTTCAATATTTAGGTTTCCAAACGTCAAAGGTCATTTTGATCATTAATATCAAGTAAGACGATACCTGTTAGTCTTAATTATTTTACATCAAGGGACAATATATGTATGGGCCATCAACGGTCCTATGTCAATCTACCTAAATGTATAGTGATAGGAATATCCATATGTAATATGTGCCATTAATGAAACCAATAGTCAATGTATCAACCCCAACTAGCGCTTTAACACACCGTGTGACATTAAACTAGTGACCGTGATTATCAGCTATACAGAGAGCACTGTTGTATGTATCAAATACTCATAATGTTCAGCCTGACCTTTCCAGGGATTTAATTGAACTTTTAACGGAAATTTCAAGGGTAAGCGCATGCGCATAGTCGCTTTTCGTAATGGGCAAACATTTTTTGTGTTTTAACCGACAAATATATCATCTGCGAACGCTTTATATAGAACAAAATCGAAATAAAGTATTCAAACTGCTAAACTGCATACACATTGTATATGGCTAGGAATGATACAAAGCTGAACTACTTCACACGCATATCCCTTTACAGCATTACTTTCCGTTAGTTTATTCATCAAGGTCAACGTCTAAAGAATCAGCCTACTTTGTATACCAATGACGATAGTGCGCGGTGTGTAGTTACCTGCGGTCACGTCTCGAGCACATTACAATAATATCCCCACCGACGTATGATTATAGAAGTCACGCGAGACCTATTAAACTTTTTATATTGACAAATCAAAAAATCTATTGATAACACTCAACTGTTTAGGCGATACATGCTGAAAGTGATAATTGGTTTTATCGTTGTTTAGTTTATTTCAATGTAATTAGTTTTGATAAAACAAAGAGTCATTTTGTTTGTTTATATCATAAAATATTTCCACTAAAGTGTTCGGCGCCCCTCCTTTTCAGTTAAAAGATAATGTGTTACAGATATAATACTGGCTTATCCCTAATCAAGCATAAAACAATACCGCAGCAATACAATAAACATATTTTAACTACTACAGAAGGACCCTATTTCTTGCATCGACTTATGAAGTTACGGTGTCGAGATAATCTGATGTGTCATCATAAAATTTGGATGTGTCGCATTGTTGTTTTCGTTATGTCGATATATTATCACATTTTCTAAGATAGCTTTGACTGAATAATTATCACGTCGGTAGTTAACACGACTTTTAATCCTGTTATTATAGGTGAGATATCGACTTGCCACCTGTTGATGTGTTATACAAATAAGGTTAGTTAACAAATGTTTTCCCCACAAAATTATCATGAGACGTACTTATGCGAATTAGGTCTCTTCAGCAATATGCCTCTTTTTGTGTTCCTTATTTCGGTTATATAGCCAGGATAACATACACTCATATACATGATAAAGACAGGCGTACAGACACACTTATATATTTGAAAATATAATTTACGTCCATTTAAAGGACTATATGCACTAAGGGGTGTTTTTGGCCCCATGCATTATNTAATAATAAGGATTTAATTATCCTTGCCAAAACAAAACGTCGGTTCATTTTTGTAATTTACCTCATGCCTACGACATAGAAAGTCTTTGCCAGTAGAAAGCTATCAAGGCAAGTTTAGACATGTGTACAGGCAACAAAACAAGATTAAAACTACTGACAAAATCACAACAACAACCTTATCGAATGGCCGTGCAATTTTGTTGTTTAGTAGAGCAGAACATTTACTTCCTCATTGGATACCTGTGCGCTTTCGACGGAGCAGACACAAATCTCACGTTTTATACGCAGCATATGCAAAATGAAGGTGTGTAAGATCTGGCTGCTTGAGGTTCTGTGTATTTTATCAACTTTAAAGATTGTCAACACATCAGGTATGATTTGATGTACACTTTCTGTTAATCCTTCATTCCACTAATACTCATGCACGTCACGTTAATATGGACTTATATGTTAAATCACAAATCGTTAATGTTTGACCATGGGTAATATTGATGGTACAACAGGTAGGGGTAAATATATAACTTGTACCTAACGTTCATGTTGCATACTTCCGCATTGCACAGTTGCTGTTATATAGTATCAAGCGATATGCATTTATTTCAGGATACGCACATGTACAAACAGCACATAAACAATATACTTACTATGTTTAAAATATTGCCTGTCAATGGTTATTTGTTTCTTCTGTTCTTTTTTTTTTGTGCTGACATTGATAGGGTGATTGATATGTTTTACAACACTGTTCGCAAGTCAATGACAATAAAACGTTAGTCTATCCACCTACAGATTCCATATATAGGCAAAATTGAAATAACGACAGTATGAAATACATGTTTATTGGAGGGGTTTTACTTAAATACATATAAAGGCAAAACATATAGTTACAACAGTACAGACAAAGATATTTGCCATTTTTCAAGACAGAAACAATGACGTTTTCAGTTCATAACATTTAACGGATATCAACAGTCAAAACTCAACAAAACAAAGTAGTTGAGTATGTGAAGCATACTGTTGCAGTTGAATACCCTAGACTGGCTACCAGCCCCTAAGTTTTTATGACGAATTTTTCAACTGCATTTTACTACTAGCTTATCGCCCCCTTGTTTCGAACTTAGGGTATAGTCAAATCTGGAAAAGCACTCCCCGGGATAGTGGTGAGTGCAGAAAGGTCAAACCTATATTACATTAATGAGATCATGGTGATTTGTTTCGGTTATTAAGAAGTGGTTGGGATGTGACCAGGGGCAGTTTTATTTCCCTGGGTTCGCAAGTGGTTGTTAGATTGGGGGGATTGGGCAAGAGGGGGTTCCTTTAGCTGCGTTCATATGATATTGGCTAGATATTATAGGGCTTGTTTTATTACAGTTTGATTTGTCCTGAACATGGATGAAGCCATTACCAAATCATTAAGAAAACTGAAATATTCAGAAATCGACCTAACTAAGAAATATATGTCAACATTGCTTTGCAGGAGAAGATGTTTTATTTTGTTAACCAACTGGAATTAAAAAAAAAAGACGTTAAAGATTGCCCCTTTGTTTTCATAAACTATACAAAACGCTTTGATGGGAATTTATATGTTGTTGTTGTGTCACCATTAATAGCTGCGATGACTTATCAAGCTGAAAGTCTTACTCAGCCAGATATAAATATGTTCAAATTAATGACCTTGGCGACTTATATTCACGGTCACCGGGGCCAATATTTTGTTAAACCTTCAAACGTTGTCTTCTGAATAACCATAAGGCCCAGAATGTTGATATCTGGCCAGTAACATGCTTGGATGAAGAGATATATAGTTTTTAGCTCAGCTGGCCCCCAGGGGTAAGATGCATTTAAATCTTTCAACAGGTTCTTTTGAATGACTTTGAGTCAAGACACTGCTATTTTGCCTGTAACTTTTTCTTAGTCCACGTTTAAAGTTCAACAAGCCCCCTATATTAAATGCTGTAGTCACCGAACAATATAACCCCCTAATAAGTCATCTTCAAAGACTTCAATTAATAATCGGAACTTATATATGGTTTTTGAATATATTGAAACTGTTCAAAGTATATTATGGAAAAAATATTAAACCATGAAGGTTGATGTTGTCATACAGAATTGCTCCCGGACTTATAAAATGTCAATTTCTTTTGCGACTGAGTGCTAAGAAATGACCAATAATTTAAAGATAATGTATATGCGTAGGTCATGCGGAATTTTATTTGTCTTCTCCTAGCTATGGCCAGGAATTCCTTCCTCAAAAAAGATAGATGTTGCCACGGATTACCACTTTAATCATAGTAAAATTTAAAGTTTACTTAAGATGATATCCCATTAAATAACATTATGTGATGTTATGAAGGCGCTAAACATGTTATAAACATCAAAGCTGGAAAGTGCGATAATGTTTATAACATGTCTAGCGTATAAATATACACATAAGAATTTAAGAAAGAACACTTGATATGAAGTTAAAGTGTTTTTTATGGTCATAGGTCTATGTTTTTTAAAATATTTACCTGTAAAAATATGTTATTCGGACGTTTCACCATGATTTTTGGACATTGCCTTAGCAACAATCATCTACTTTTTGAGGCTGGTATGCCTCTCCACACCAAGTTAAAGAGAAATTATCTCCGCATGACCTATGTATATAAACTAACTTTATATAATATGTCATTTCGTAGCATTCAGCGAAATCACTAAAGAGATTGACATGTTATAAGTCCAGTGAGATATGTTTATGAACAAAAGCCTTGATGCTTAATTATTGACTACGTTAACCTGGATATGTACCTTTCAAGTATATTACGTACAAATTCAATATATTTTAATTACATATATATATATATATATATATTCCGATTTTTAATATGGGGTCTGTGAATATGACATACAAGGGGGTTGATATTTAATGTGACTATTACATTTATTTAGAAGCTTGTTGAACCTCAATATTACAGGCGTGAAATTAACACAAGGTGAGCGATGCAGGCCCATTGGGACTGTTTTTATACCCAGGAGTTAGCATAGAAATGTACAAAGTGGTTAAAATATAAACATAATATACATAACAGCATTATATGCATATGGTTTGCAACAGCATAGAGTCATAACAAAAATGACAGGATAAATCCAAGGTCCATTATTTATTAGTTCAACCAGTGTGTAGTCAGAAAAAAAAGGGACGAGAGCAATAACAGATAAGGTGCTGACCAGCCTGTGATAAACAGGTAGTCAAATTACAAACCTTATCCACATTTGACCAGTCTTGTGACAGGTGGTAAGCTTGTAACCGAAGGCTTATCATTGTACAAACGTGTATTCTTGAGATAACGTGAATTAATACAAAAAAAAACAAAAAACAGTGAGGAAAAATCATAATGTAATTGTTCATGCAGACACGGCGCCCCTGCATAGATTACACCCTGTACTGAAGTCCCCAATTGAATCATTCAAAAGAACATTTCTGGAAAAAAATCTAAATATGAACATGTTATCTCATTTTTTAGCTCACCCGGCCGAAAGGGCCAAGTGAGCTTATGCCGTGGTGCGGTGTCCGTCATCCATCCGTCTGTCCTGCGTCAACTTTTAGCTATCCACATTATTTTTTCCTGAATAACCAATAAGCCTATAGAGTTGATAGTTGGCCAGTAGCATGCTGGCATTAAGGACTATTAAATTTCTTCAAATAAATCACCTCCGCGGATTTTCAAAGCCAAAGCGGTCAAATACAGTATGTTAAAATATTTGTACAACTTCTTCTGATAAACCAGACGGCCTAGGATGGTGATAGTTAGTCAGTTGCATGCTGGGATAAAGGGCTACCAAGTTCATTCAAATGAACGATCTGAACCCGAATTCAAGGTCACAGGGATAAACTATGTTTAAAATCTTAAAACGGCTTCTTCTGAATATCCATAAGGCCCAGAATGATGAAATTTGACCACCAGGATGCTTGAATAAAGGGCTACCAAGTTAGTTCAAATGAATTATCTGAACCCGAATTCAAGGTCACAGAGGTCAAATATGTTTAAAATCTTAAAGCGGCTTCTTCTGAATATCCATGAGGCCCAGAATGATGAAATTTGACCACGAGGATGCTTGGATAAAGGACTACCAAGTTAGTTCAAATGAATGAACTGGACCTGAATTCAAGATCACAGGGGTCAAGTATGTTTAAAATATTAAATGACTTCTTCTGAATAACCATCAGGCCTAGAATGCTGATATTTAGTTAGTAGTTGGCTAGAGTAAACGGCTACCATGTTTGTTAAAATGAATAACCCACTTTCAAGGTCAACTTTAGTAAAATATGTATACACCTTTAAATGACCTTATCTCAATAAACAAAAAGTATAGGGTGGTGATATTTGGCAAGTTGCATGCTGAGATAAAGGGCTATGAATTGTGTTTGATGACAGTTTGATCACCCTGTTTCACTTTCAATGTCACAGGGGTCATTTTTTTAAATCGTTTAACATGTTATTTTGAACTACTTATAGCCATAAAAAACTAATGTTTTGTGTGTCGCTTTATAGATCTTTTTTTCAAGTTACGGTCATATTATCCCACATTTTCAATCGTTGATCTCTGTTTGATACCTAGTCGAAAGGAAGTCTGTCATTTTGATTTGCAGAGACTGTCTCTCGCAGTGTTCTTAACACCGGGCTTACACGAACAACTACTGCGTTATATCTTCTCAAAAGCTTCATTCACAAATTCGTATTATTTAAGTGATCTCATGTCTTCAAAATGAATTGTTTGGCATATATATATCATTCATTTACAAGCTAGCCGATGGGGTATGCACTAACATCAGATTATTTCATAAGTGATACCTGTTTTTGTTCGTTAATTTCTGGTTATTGATAAATGTTTGTTTAGTTTCTGCTCATCATTTCTGTCTTTTAACCATCAACACATTTATACATGGATAACCTTTCAATGCTGAAAATAGTGACAATGATTAGTACTTTAGATCAGTAATATATACAATAATAATTAATTATTTTACAGTTAACACCAGCCGTGAGCCAAATGTCAAAATCACCACTCAAAGTTCAAACCACAGTGCTGCATATCTTAGTGGTAATGCAGTAGATGGCTGTACAAAACAGCATTTCGTCCACAACTGTTGTTCACATACAAAGGCAGGTCAAAAAGAGGCATGGTGGCAAGTAGATCTAGATGGACTGATCGTTATGGAATACGTCAAAATATACTACAGAGGTGAGTAATCAAATAGTTTGATTTTGTATTCAATAATAAAACAAAATCCTGCTATTGTTTACTGTAACGTGTTTTTCGTGACCTATAGACGGTACTGTGTTGTCTAACTGCATGTCGTGAAATACGACTAAAATGGAACTCCACCCCATACCCATCCCACCCGTCTTCATATTACACTGGCTATTGCGAAGTCGTTATCTCGGAGTTGAGATTATTGACATTCAAAAACGATATTTACATAATAAAGTATAGAAGGACATTTGTTTTTAGCTATAAATGGCTACACGGCCCGTTAGGGCTACCCCGAGAATAGTAAAAACAACACAAATACCTTCACACCATTTAGCATAAAAACACAGAAAGCAAAATGCAATGTACATACAATGCCGTATATCGTATTCAATAAGCATATAAGGTTGTCTATGTTGTTTGTAATGCTTTCCATCAAGTCGACATTCTGACTAATGAATCGTCTCCACACCAGTGGTTTTCATAAGACTGTTTCATATAGACCCTGGTTGGATTCTTGGTTATTAACGACGGCTGTTGGTATACTACTGAAACTGTAAACCTCAAGTGCTCTGACTCGGTTTTCTCTGGATACGTTAACACACGACAATGGTCGATACATGTGTATTTATTTCTGTCCGAGTACCTATGGATAGGAGGTGTGACAAAGCCAAGCCTTGTTAGGCACACTTTTATTAAGGACAATTACTGATAAGAACAACCAACATATAATCAATGATTCCTTCCTTTATACATGATTTGATGTGATGTATCAATTAAATTGAACGTAACAGAAACATAACCGATACAAAGATTATTACTATTATTATTATTTTTTTTTTATCAAGATAAAAAGATCTTGTTAATAATAAAGGCAAAACGGAAAGTGTTGCAAACGAGGGCTTCAAAAAATAGTTGGAATGGAAATAAAAATATAACGATACCGAACGTAAAAATGTATGCTGCAGAAGTTTTATCCCAAAAAGAGAAAACAAATGAAAATCCATAACTCCTCATGATGTTTCTGCATCAGTCGCCTGTTACAGAACATCCAGTGGGTAATTTCCTGGCGAAAACACGAAAATAGTCCTGCGTAAAAACAATATATACGCATTAGCTGTAATGGAGAATCTTGTTTATCAAATTTAGATCAAGGTTATCAGCAGAAACAACGATTTGGTGGCTATCAAATATACCAGTCGAACACGTCGGATTGGCGGAACGGTCACCTTTGCCATAAAGACACATCATCAACGTCGGCCGCGTTGTCATTGATTCCCGAGATCCCATGTACAGGTAGCGCCCAGTACCTGACGATCTACAGCGACAGACGGTCAGGAGGTCTATCGTGGTACTCTAGTTATGCTGTTCTGGAGCTTTGTGAGGTAGAAGTGTACGGTATGTAACTGAAATATTTAAATTTAAAGAATTGTATTCACACTAGTAGAGAATATTGAGAGATAATGGAACTTTCAGAAGTTGTATTTTAGACACAAATGAATATTCATGAATCCCTATTTAAGATAAATGGTTAACCATAACAACATCTTAGCAATATAATTAAAGTATCTGTTCAATTTTTTTTCTTTCTGTCACAGGATAGGTGTCTACCATTTCAAGACATTATTTTTCTACGTGTAAACTATTTTGACAAGTTATGATATAACACGAAATGTCGACATTTAAATGACGATATGTCTAGTAAAATGTCGTTAAGTCGACATACCTTATGTCGATAAAGTGACATTTATTCCAATAAGTAGAGGTCCATTTACGTTTCCGTACTTATGTCCGAACTCGTATGTTAATATATTTCAGGTTGTCCGCTTGGGAAATATGGTGATGGTAATTGTGATTCAGATTGTGATGTAGGCTGTGCCAATAGCCTGTGTGATCCAGTGACCGGAGGATGTGCATGTAAGTACATGCATCTAAAGATAATAATAGTGGAAAAAAGTACAACATGCCATTTGGCTGTGGGACGAGAGAAAACAAATCAGTTTATCATTCATTTTTCTATTCATGAGAACCGTTGAGATAAAACTCATTTTAAGTATTAGCAAAGAGTGTATGGCGTCATCATAAATTGATTCAACATACTGTGCATTGTCTTTGCTTTGGCATCGTATAGGCTTTCGGTGCAGTGATAACATATATACATGTTTATCATGTAAACAACATAATATCATGCTCATTATAACGTTGTAACATTTTCTTATTCAAGTAAATCAACATATGGTAAGCAGTCTTCACTATACATTTCAACTTATTATATAAAATATCGCCACATAATTCTAAAATCATTGTAGACAATGCGTCTTATAAATATATATACATTATGTACATGTTTCATAATATTTTAGACTGTGCAGTTGGATACTATAGGCCTGTATTTTTATGTGTAGAATGTCCCGCTAATTGTTATGATAACACATGTAACGTAGACTCCGGTGTTTGTTCTGGTAAGTGAGTCCATGTACTTCTGCTTAAATCAACATTTATATGGATTTTTTTGTTTACATTTTGTGTTAATTTAATTTCTTGTCATAAAACATAATGCATTCGCTTTGGGGACACAAATTCATTCAATTTTTATAATTAAACCACTTCTGAGGTGTTATTTGCTGATATATATTTATCAAGTACATGAAATTATATGATAATTTTATTTTTTTATTATAAATTGATAAGATTCGGTTCACAATAAACATGTTTTCTTGCTCATAAACATGTATTAAGCACCATTGAGTACAATCACATCATCAGTGACAATTAATTACCTAAAACTTAGATAAGGAAAATGTAGCTTCCTACCATTTTTCGGATTCCGACTTGTTCTTTGTGATTTTCCATGAAAGCGTGTACTCCCTGGTATTATGGAAACCGTTGTAATCAGACTTGTCCGTTCAACTGTAAAGACAACCGATGTATGCAAAGCATTGGAGAGTGTGAAGGTATGTATCACTGGAAAGTATGAAAAACGTGTAGAGAAATGTGTTATTTAAGGATTAGTTAGGAAATTATATATAATTCACATATGTATTTGTCATGTCAACATAGATAATTCAAATACATTTTGATAACATTTAGATTTTTTCATAACGTCTAAAAAATGAAAACTAAAACGATATGCAAAACATAATATGGTATACGACTTGCAGCCCTAAACTGAGGGAAAGAATATACAGCTCAAACGTGCACAGCTATTGGCTTTTTACGTAGGGTTTCGGTAAAAATGATCATGATCTTTGCGAATCTAGAAAGGTAATATAGGACATGATGAAATATGTAGAAATAACACAAAACAGAAAAAAAAATAAGATACTTAAACACATTCTGGTAGTACTACGCAAAAAACTTTACAACATGATTTAAATATCAGGTCGGATTATGATTTGGTGATAGTATATGTCCCGATCATCAAAATGTATTACATCATATTGAGGTAACATTACATTGGAAAACAAGAAGAAACTTAACTTATGTTTATACATGACATGCATACAGTACAAAGTTGTTTTATAAGATATAGGTTTGTTTTGTAATGAAATATGTTCGTGAAATGTCAATATGAAAATATATCAAGTTCGTTTTGATTTTGGAATGGGCAGACTGTGAGGATGGATTCTTCGGATCGTCCTGTGATGACTGCTCTGTCGATTGTACCAATCATGTCTGTGACAAAATATCCGGAAATTGTAGTCGTAAGTATTTAAAAAAGAACACCTGATCTACGCACTGATGACTAATATTTCAATATATCTCAAAATATATTTTCCTGAGTTAAAACAGATGCGTCAGTTGTCAATGAAATCAAATGTTTGAGAATATATAAGATATATAGCAATATACTTCAGTTCATTAACGCTTATTTAGACATCCTCTATACCATCAAAACCTCCTACTTTCAGTTCATATTGAACAATGATTAATAAGATTACCAGCGGTAAGTTGCCGCTGTCTTGCCGCTTGATGAATGAGTAAATAAACGTATAAAGTTTGAAAATACCACCCATTACTACTTAAATTTCAAACACAGATTATAGTGAAATAGACGTACTCACATTCCATGTTTTCTTTTTAGCTCTCTTTCTTTAAGCCATGGTTAGGGATGACTCTCTAACATTGAACGATAACAAGCTTTGTTAGTATAACATTGAGGGGTGGGTAGATTAACATGTCCTAAAATCGAAACAGTTTAAAAAAAAATAAACCTCGTAAGATGCGTCTAGGGTCGAGCCCTTTTTATGATGCATGACTGCTATTAGCGCAATTCAACGGCATCTATGGAATGAANGCTTGCATACTGAATATATGTGCGTCATACTCTAAAACTCCACGCAGATTAGGTTATGAAAACGGTTAACCTGAATAGATACGGGGTAAAACGTGACATGATTTATTCAAATATATCTCGTAAGATGCGTCTAGGGTCGAGCCCTTTTTATGATGCATGACTGCTATTAGCGCAATTCAACGGCATCTATGGAATGCAGGTATGCTTTTCCAGTTGTTAAAACAACACATGTACACAATACGAGAGAAAATGTACAGGTTCAGTGACTTTGTCAATGAAATTACTTTTAGCTGAAATTTGTTTTAATGTATTCTCTCTTATCTGTGAATGTATAATAAAACGCTCAAGGGCAAGACAAGTATTTTAATCATTTCAAAAATTCTAATCTGAGGTATTTAGATCTTCGTTTTGTATCCCCAAAGTAATGTTTTATAATTATTTGTTCAAATTTGCTATGATTGATTAAATTTCTAAATGAAATTGAAGGTAAATACGATGCAATTGTATACTCATTTGAAAAGAGATACAAATGTAAAATCGTATTTATGTTTTATTCAAGCCAGCATTGTCTTGTACATCTTGTTTGAACATATGCCTAATTTATCGTTTTGTTTCGGTAAAGTAAATAGAATGATGTATGTTTTTTAGTCTCAAATGACTGCCGATGTTGTTATTTAAGCATGCAGACCTGGCTATTTTGGTGATCCCTGCAACACAAGCTGCCCGTCCAATTGTAAAAGGGATATATGTTATCAGACCAGTGGGATATGTACAGGTATGGTGATATGTAAGGTCATTGACAGAAGTAAAATCATCTAATTATATTTTCCCTATTTATTAGTTTGAAACGTGAAATGGTCGGTTACACATTCAATAACATTAATTCTAAATATTAGGATATGTATCCTTTATTGCATTGACTACTGTAACATCTAGGTTTTGCTGCATTAAGTATACGTTTTAAGTGTGTATAACGATACATTTAGGACATTTAATGGTGATCATGCATGGTGTACAATCATAACGAAACGTTCTTAGCGAAAGCCATCACCGATATCTCAATAGCATTGTTAGTCCATTAATCCCGAATTTTGTTTAACAAGATACATTCTATTTGAGACGGTTAAAATGTGTTTAGAAAGATATAATTATGATCTTATGTAAAGATATTCTCAGTTTATTTATCGCTGAGACGTGACTGTATGAGATATTGTTTTGTAGCGTATGGTATATTACGTGTTTGGCATAGTAAAACAGACGGAGTAAGTAATTTTGGGGTATAGCAAAACTATATCGCAGTAAGAAACTTGATATCATACGTCAAGAGGTTACTTTAAATGTACATTATTAACACACAATTTAAATATATCAAATAACAGAAGGACGTATTTTACTACAGCAAGGCAAATATAATTGCTATAATAAATTAAAAACAAGTGTGTGAACATATATATAGTTACTGCAACGAGACATCAAACATGTATTTGTTTAATTATGTTTAGAATGTGCACCCGGGTTTTATGGCATTGACTGTAAGCAGACTTGTCCGGCACACTGTCGATACTCACTATGTGCCAGAAGTAGCGGGGATTGTTCAGGTACAATGATGCTCACAGAGTCAGTTTTTTTTTTCTATTTGCCAGTCACGTTTTTAGTAATAAGGGTACGTTTAGCACGTTTTATGTATTAACAGTTTCATTTTTCGATCGGTTATGAAACATTGTCGCTGTGGTTTATAAACGATTAACATAGTTATGTGTTGAGGCCAAATATATGCTAATGGTCCCTTACTATTTCTAATTTTGCCAAAAAATATTATGTAATTGCAATATGGCATTGGAAATTCTATCTAATGCACCATTTGTGACAAAAGGGTCCGTTTAGGGGACGACTTCTGATATTGCCCTCTGTACAATTCAGACTTGTTTACTATTACTATGTATAGGAGGGTCAATGTCACGCTTGGCCTGGGTAGTCCTTTGTCTGGAGCTCCGACAAAAAAAAGAGTTTTCTGTTATATTATTACACGTTTTGTATTATAATTTTTGGATTGCATACTACATAAGTGGAAAGTTTATCCCTTATCAGTATCTGTTTTTTGGAATTTTCGGTGGAAATGTGTGTTTTGGACGTTTTGAGTTAGGACAATGGCCTGATACCCTACCTAGATACTACTGCTCACAGCACACTCTACTATAGCTATATGGACTTGTATACGTTGACTTAATATATGTAATACTCAGTGGAAACCATTGCTAGCAGAAAGCACAGTACGGGAGGAGCAGCCGGGGTTAAGACCAGGCCAGCGGATAAGAATATTGACAGACCCGATGAGATTTCATCCTTGTTAACTTCACTCAGAACAAAGGCAGACTTTGATTCCGAGATGAGAAGTTAAAAAAATCCATACGAGAGGAATATATATATAACTGGTTGAAGAACTCAAAAGGAGAGTGTTCGAACTGGAAATGGAAAATGATAATCTCCGTATGACCATTTAAAACCTGGAGACCCAAATCGGTGACCTCCAGTGTTCTAATGACGCTATCGAGGCACGTCATAATGATTTGGAGCAGCACGGCCGCAATAATTCACTCAGAATGAACGGACTTAAGGACACATCTGATTCAGAGACTTGGTGGAATGTGTGGACAGATTCGTGAACTTTGTGTCTTCGAAACTTGAGGTGCATATTACTAGTGGGGATATTGACATTGCTCATCATCTTTTGGAAAGATTAACCGAAAAAGACCGAGAAACATCATCGTCAAGTTTACGCATCGACGAAAAAGGAACGAGGTCATCAAAGCCCACCCAAAAGACTGGATAAACTGTTTTCGAGGGTCTCACGAAGATGTGTGTGAAAAAATCATACAGTACGGACGGTAAGCTTTTCTCTATACTGACTGATGGTAAAAAGAGAAGGCTCCAGTTTTGCACACCACTCACAGACAGTTTTTCTTATAAAAGATTCCAACTTTGTGTAAAATGTGTATTAAGTGCATGGTGATCGGTAATGGACTAGGACGATTGTGCCGCCAGGAAGTACCCTGGTTTTACCGATATCACGACAGTGTTTGGACAGTGTGTGTACATTTGTGTATATGTGATTGTGTCATTTCTTTTGGATATTTTACAGTGAGTGTTTTGCTTAATCGAGTGTGCTAGTGCTGTTATTAATCAGGGAGAGAGTGGTTTGGATTGGCAATAACAAATTAAGCTCAGATAAATTCCTTCCAGAACTTGACTTACAATGGGGTAGGGAAAACTTCACACTTCTTGGCATTGAATTTTACATTAATGTACATGAGATACCTAAACTGAACTTTGATAAAAATACTTACAAAAATTAAAACATTTATCAGATCATGGAATAGGAGGTTATTAACACCAATTGGTAAAATAATCATGATAACATCGAATTTGGTTTCACAATTTAATCATTTATTTATCTCACTAACATAGACATGTTGGCAAATTGGGATTCAGATTATATAAAGCTATGTGAAAAGAAATGTAAAAACTTGCATCTGGCAAATGAAATAAATATTATCAAAAATGAGGTATACTTGAAGACCCCCTTATGATTTAATGACAAAATTACTATTGATGGAAAATCAATTTTCATTAAGGATTGGTATAAAAATGAAGTTATTAATATAAATGACCTGATAACAGACTATAATTCTGGTTCATTTTATACAGTTCATGAATTCACTCAAATTTATCAAATACAGACTAATTTTCTCCAATATCACAGTGTTCTTTCTGCTGTAAAACATTTCAACTCTAATCCAGATTTTCCTACATTGAAATTGATATGTCCCTTTATTCCTGTACACTTAGAACCATTCTTTAAAACGTCTAAAGGTTCCAAACATTTTTATAGTATCCTGGTAAAAAATAACATTGTTCCATCAGGACCGAAGACATGGAATAGAGTCTTTGATTTTAGTAACTTTTCTTGGCATCAGATTTTTAAGCTTCCCTTTTGCTATAACTACTAATACAAAATTTCAGTGGTTTCAGTATAGAATAAATCACCATATTCTGACAACATATTCTTTCCTATTAACACTGGAATAGTTGTATCTTCTATATGTACACTTTTCAAGTCTGAGATTGAAACTATTACCCATATTTTATGGGAATGCCAAGAGGTTTAGAAACTTCTTCTTAGTTTTGAAATTGTTTTAGATGCACTCATTATTCCTTTTGATTTCATTAAATAATCTTATCTTTTTGGACTTTTTACACAAAATGTGAATGGTAAAATTGATAATAAGATACTCATTATAATTAAACACTATATATATAAAATGCGTTGTCTTCATAGCTGAATGCTAAATGCGTTGGATAACACAATAAAATACTACCATAATATACAAAGATTTATAGCAAATATCAAAGGAGACACTTATAGAGAGAAGTTTGAAAAGGAATGGGGAAAAATTGGAAAAACTTATTGTTTTGTAAAAATAATATTCTGATATCTGTCTCCTGGGCTTGAAATAAATTATAGAAGCAATCAGTTTCTTCTATTTCATTTATTCATAAAGTTGTGCTCAAAACTTTAACAATCCCCCTCCCCTCTCTCTCTCTCTCTCTCT
>NW_018408502.1:57033-57879 GCF_002113885.1 Mizuhopecten yessoensis
CTCTCTCTCTCTCTCTCTCTCTCTCTCTCTCTCTCTCTCTCTCTCTCTTTTGCACTCTATGGCTCTCTCTCTAAATACAAATAATAGCCTCTTTCTCTCTGTGTGTGTCTCTCTCAACTGATTCATGTACCTTTGTGTACAGTTTCTAATAGCTTTTCATTTTTTTTGCAATTCCTCGAATCTTTGCTTGTTTGTGTTTGTGTATGTAAGAGTGTGTGGGTGGGTAGGTGTGAGTAAGGACGATTGTGTATGGATGGCGGATGTAGAGTAGAAAGATGATGTGTTAATGTCAAACTACACAAGTATTAAATGTTGTGATGCAACTGAAAAAAGATGCATGCTCTTATATTTTTTTATGAAATCAATTCATCATACCTGAATGAACGACTGATGAAGAATGACTTATTGAGTGATCAATGATGAGGATAAGTAATCGTGATAATGATGTGTAATCATATGAGGATAATGATAAAGATGATGAATTAATGATTGATGATAATTAGGGATACAAAATATACGTTGGCTGATGAGGATTGATTGATCGATTAATTGGATGATGATGATGATGATGTGTAATGGTATAATGATGATTGTATATAAAGAACGATAAAAGATGATTTTGATGTGTAATTGTGTGAGGATGATGAAAGTGATGATGATGATCTTATGTTTTGTAATTGTGTAATACGATGATAAATTATGACTGATGATTATTACTGATCCATGTTGTTGACTGAAGAAAGGTGGTTGATCGATCAATTGATTGAATGGTGATGATGATGATGATGATGATGATGATGATGATGATGATGATGATGATGATGATGATGATGATGATGATGATGA
>NW_018408502.1:62568-72242 GCF_002113885.1 Mizuhopecten yessoensis
ATTCCATTTCGTTTTCAATCATTCCTCGCGTTTCGTTCCACCTACTTTCAATCCATTCCGTTCCTGTGAGCAAAACACGTTTCGTTCCGTTCTATTCGCGTTTCGTTCCAAACAGTGAAATTATTTTCGTTCCGTTCCGTTTAGGCCTTGTTTCATTCCGTTTTCATTTCGTTCTCGTTGCGTTTTCATTGCGTTTTCATTCCATTCCGTTTGTCAACTGAAACGCTGACACCCCTGTAAATGGTCCGTTCAACCAAACAAGGATTTTATTAAATCATTGCTCTCTATTCTCTATTGTAAGGGTTATATCAAGGTTTTGCTGCATTCAGCAAATGTTTTGAGTCTGTATACAAATAGCCGCTGGGAACGTTTTCTATTGAAAAAACACACACCAAAAAACGAGGAAAACTACGATGATCTTGTCGGCTATTTAGCGTAAGGCTCATTAATCGTCAGGCATTTAATGGTGATCCCAAATGATGTACAATCATAACGAAACAGATAGCTTTCAACAATTCTAGCACTGCCCAACCACGTACTCATTTACAGTAGACTGAAACAAGCAGAGAAAAGTATCTTGCTCAAGGATACAACACAGTCCTTAAAAACCGAATTATGCTTCATCAGATGAATTGCATTTGAGACGGTTGTAAAGTGTTCAGACGAATATCATTATAATCGTGCATGTTGTTTCTTACATAGATGTAATATCATATTATATGCTGTCGTCATTATATTTTGATATTGGGATAAAGGAATTTTCCGTGAACTGTAGATAAAATGGGCTATGTGCAGCACCTGTCATAATGAACCAATCATAACATAACGCTGATATTACAGAGTAAATAAGGTGAGAGTTCGGTGATACTAGTAGTCGACCTTAAGTTCGTAGTTTATCGTCGAGACATGAATGCATGCGAAAGTATTTTGCAGCGTAGAATATTACGTTTTAGAAACTTGGAATTGATTATGGCAGAGTTAATGAGTTTGAGGTATAGCAAGTTTCTGACTCCGTTCGACCAAAACTGTATTATTGGACACAGTTATGCCCCAGTTTACCAAAGACTTGATATATTACGTCAAAAGGACCTTTTAAATACATGTTATAAGCACACCATAAATCAAATAACAAAACAACGTGTTTTATTTTACAGCCTAAAGCAAGGTAAACATCATTGGTAAATGAAAATGGTATTTAAAAATAGCTGCATCCAGACAATAAATAATATCAATCGGCACACGATTTTGAAATATTTGTATTAATTATAACATTAACAACAAAACAGACTTCATTGGTAATTAGACAAGTGCTCGTTAAATACGTAATATATGTAAAAGTTTTATTTTCCGATCAGGTATTTGCCAATTTCCCAAGTTTTTCAAGCCACTCGTCTGTTCCTTGCTCCTTTTTCAATTTGTCTATGTTACCAACATCCTTCCTAACCTCTGGAACAGTAAGAAGTATGTTACCCTGTTTTCTTCTCTGCAGTTGTGCTCGTCTCCACATCATGCATTGTAGCTTCTTTCTTTTGTTGCCAGGTTACATCGGGTTGATCCGGTGGTAGGGCACCTTCCACATTTCCTATGATAAGATCATAAAGTGGCGTTTCTGGGACACATGCATCTTTAGTTCACCGAAAATAGGGTGTATCTAGGTCTTTTTCCGCAATATGATCAAAGAAACGCGACCCCTCAGCTAATGTACAAATCTAGGTTCGATCCGTTAGTTTGCCTGAGTCGAGCAGTTCCTTTCTAATGACAACTCTACCGCAACCTGAGTCCGTCAGAACGGATACTAGTTTTCTTCCCACACAACCTCTAACAATAGGCATACCGGTTGATCCGATACTCCTGATATTTCATAATACACTCAGTTTAGGTATTTCTGTGACCTTGGCCTTGCAATCAAAAGACAAATGTCTTATTTTTTTTCACAGGTATAACAGCGTTTCTCCCTTGTAGGTACTGTAGCTACAAGAGTTGTGTCCTTTCCGGTATTATTCAAACCTGTATTTCCTCCAAACCTCGTAACTTTGGACACGAATAAGTGGACTTTCATTCCTCTTTCTTTAGCAAGATGATCTGCCAGTTTTGACATCTCCTGTACCGACGTAGGAAATATCTTCTTCAGGAATGGCGTCAGACTTTAAATGCAGTAATGTAGTACATGTAACTGATCCCTGAGAATAGGTCTTTAAACGCCACATACGTCTTCTCCGTCTTGATCATTTCGATCCATATCTTGAGATAGCTACCATTTTAGATTCGGCAACAACGCATAGTGATCTGAGGTGATATGACGGGAATTTTATTAAATCATTAAATTATGAAAAATATGAACCCTGTTCCTGCTTAATTAAAATAGGTACGTAAAGGAGTGTTTTCATTTTATAAATGTTTGCAATGTGGAATTTTGTCGCATATGATTTTCTAGACATCCTAGTGATAAAATGATCCATATCAAGTATGTCAGATTGATGTGTTGCTTCGCGTTCTTGGATAAGTTTTCGTAACAAACAGTAATAAACAGATAATCTAATAGTGTCTTCAGTAAAATACTATCAATCATAATTTATTTTTGAAAACATATCATATCCAAGTGCACATAACTACTTGGTCGTATTCTCCTCGAAGTTATCTAGGGTGCCCATCTAAATCTTTCCTTTTTATCATATTTGTCATTGCTTCATTGATTTTGACATCAACATACCGTTTTGTTCAAAACGTTGGTATAGCCTCTTTTTTATTCTGAAACCTACCAACCAATATAACATATACAGTACCAGTTATTCAGGATACTTTATGACATCTGAGTATGCTTGCTCTTGTAGTGTGTGAAGCCGGTTTTTATGGAAGTCAGTGTTTACAGTCGTGTGGCAGTTGTCAAGGTGTGAGTTGTGACAAGGACACTGGAGATTGTACGACAGGGTGCACAGATGGATGGACTGGAGACGAATGTGACAACAAGGGTAATATTCATATGATATCCCTACAATAAATATATTTGTGACTTTATCCTCTAAAAACAATTTCTAAAAGTGTTCTCCTCAGTGTTAAAGGATTTAAAAGATTTTATTCCAACCTAACATGTAGAATATGATATCAAAGAAACATCCCAATTCGAAAATTGAAAGGAGGAACAAGAAACAAAAATGATAACTAAGGGAAAATGTATGACATACGCTGTGAAAATTCATCACTTTTTATGTTATAGTGGTACTTATAACGAATGGGGACTCCACAGTCGGAATAGGCGTCGGATCCGGAGTGGTTATACTGGTTCTGGTCATCGTGATCATTGTACTGGTCAGACGTCGCACGATGACGCGCGGCGACACCACAAGTTCTTCTCATATGACAGATATATCATTGTCGAGAACTGCAAACGAGCTAAAACAAAATCAAGGTAAACATCTACTGCATTTGTACATCCACATTGTAATTCTTTAACGTTTAAAGCAAATGTTTAAAACATGAGAGTTTACAATGAAAAACGTACAAATTTCCAAATGAACTGGTTTCTGAAAAGAAAACGCGATACCTTGAATGCACATTGCTCCTACTTTTAAACTAACTTCAGACGGTGTTAGGATATTTCAACCTTACGACTCATTAGCTCATGTTAATATTATATATTTTTGGTGCATTTTCCAGATAATTCCTACGACGAAATAGCAACGTACAACAAGGAACGAACCACTGCGCAGATTTCACACGATGAGGCAAATTATGAACAGCTTGGACGCAGGGAGGTGGAAATTCCAAATGTATACGAGACAACAGATTTTGACAAGGAAACATAGGGAAATGCTTCTTGTAAAATGGACATTCAACACAACGTAACCTGGGTGCTGGAACTAAATTACAGAGATATAACTTTTGTTTTGATGAATTCGTTTCCTAACTGAACATAATAGTAAGTAGGTGATGAACATTGACAGTGTTGTAGATTGTTTATGTTCAGTTCTTGTATGATTTTTAAGTTGTCAAACTATCGGAATGTCAGTTTTGTGAACCCAAGCATGTATCGTATATGCTGTCAGTGTTGAGGTTAAATGTATGTTCATACTGACTTAGTATTTCGTCGTTCTGTACAGCAGTTTATATATTTTATATTACTGTAAGACTTTTGTATTTATCGCAGTTTACCATTGCAGTGAACTGTATATAATTTGTCATTTTACGATCCCAGAAGTTATTTTGAGGGATGAATGTTTGGGAGTAGAAGTATAAGTAGTTTTGAGCAAGTTTTCAAGCAGTGTTAGATAAGCACACATTTGACAGGTGGTTGACTAGTAATAAGGTTATATGAAGCATACAAAATGCGTTGAATACAATATATCTGTATCTTAATGGGCTCAAAGAAATATTTTGATCGAAGGCAAAAGTGCATGTCTGGGTTTTTGCTTTTGCTTTTGTGCAGTGTTAGACACGTGTCGAAAGGCTATATTAAAAAATATGCATTTATATAGACACTGAGTAATGAGTAGAAGAATATTAATATTTATTGTTTTTTTAAAAGAGATTTCTTTGCATTGAATGTTGCAATAAGTAGGTGTTCATCTGCTTTCATTATTATTTTTATGAGCAGTATTTCACCATCTCAATAATTCAGCTATTCGCTATCTAGGATAACAATGGAGTGAAACAATTCTAAAATGTTTGAATAGTTTCAAAATATTTATATATATATCTAATCCTACAGGTTTATTCAGATATATTTGTCACCTGCTGGTCACTATTGTATGAGAATGTGATTTAATGCGGTTTAGCAAAACTGTCAGCACATTACATTACGTTTAGTATGCCCCCCAGCCATAAAAGGGGGGGAGGGAGGGAGGGGGGCATATATAGTGTTGCCAATATCCGTCCCGTCCCATGAGCGAGGGCATTTATAACTTACAGACATTTTCTAGTTATAAATATATCATTAATTTGCAAGGTATCCAGTCTTTCTGACAACTCTTTTTATGTAATATAAGCATACATACATTGTAGATATCATGTTTCTCTCAAAATCTTCGTGTTAACTAAGAATGCATAGCTTAATTGCTAGTAATGCTTTGTTTTTAATTGCAAAATATGACTTAATATTCATCTTTCGAATGCAATTTTTACGTACTCGTTTAGCTTTTAATGTTATTTTGTGTGGGAAATTTCCAGGTATCAACACGTACGAAGTATTCTCAGATTATTAATTCCAACCACATGGACCGCAAAGAGAAATACTTTCCATCTAATATCAATTTCTCTTCACTTATTATGATATCGGTAGGATGTTATTTGTCTAACAAAACATTTTACAATAAAGTGCTATTTACCATTCCCTATACGTTGAAACATACCAATCGGTTTTTTGTTATATCTTTACCTACGTATTGGTTAATCAGTGGTGTTTAGTAATTGATATACATTAAAATGATGTCAATTATAAATGCGTTAAGGGTTATAGCAAACACTGCTAAAAGCTGCACATATGCATTGGAAGCTTTGTTCCAGTATGCCTTCATCTTTGATATTTGATCGAAACTTTCGGGAAAAAATACTGTGTGAATTATTTTTAGATTTAAAGCATCAAATAAGTTATCAAGTGAATTAATAAATAATGTGCTCTGAATTAAAAGCAACGGGGCTAGACAAGGATTCAAACTTAGACCCTCTATCATTATATTGTCACTCTAACTAACTAAGCTACCTGGCTACAGTTGTTGTACCCATGTCTTGTCGACCAAGAGTCATACAATATCCAAATTGAGATTAAGGGAACCCAACTTTATGTAAAAAAATCCCTACATGAACTTTATAGTTTTATTTTTCAAGTTGGATAGAGGTCCTTAAAACGACTTGATTCATGCTTTATTCTTGTATGGCATGGGCACTAGTTTTGTTTCCACACAAGGGAAGGTTGCTTTGTTTAAAACAAAGATATAACAGGTATGTTATACCAAAACACATAGACTTAACAAATATGCTACGTTACTAGGCATTTTATGTACGTCACATTCACCTAAATACACATCACGTGTTATCTCATCTGGTCGCCGGAATTAGTATTCTTCCACCTCAGACAAATATCTCCCGCGTCAAACCCCCGGCTAGTATTTTCTTTCTGGTCTGATATCTGCGTAATATCTTTAAACGAATTTGTAAAGAGCGATGTTTTCATCCGTGCGTTAACGGACAACAGTTTTATTCTTTCTTTGTCACGTAGCTTTAGTTGTGTGGAGGCCATGTTAATTTTGAGTCCCCAGACGGGATAGTTGTAGTCATAAGCGAAAAAAATATCTTTTGTTCGATCTCGGAGTTTCGAGAAAAAAATGCCTATTACTTAGCGAGATCGGGCTAGGTATCTCAAACATATCATGTTACAGATTCTTAGCCCTTGACTTGGATAACCCGATCTCGCTCAGTTGTAAGTAATGTATTTTATCAAAATATCGCCTGAAACTGATATTACTTAAATTCATTGAAAGTCTTCGTTATACAAAGTCACAGAACAAAACCATTGTCGTAGATTGTGACGTATCCTCAGTATATATATTTCAAGTTACTACGCGACAAGCTATACTATAGTTGTATGGGTATATGGAGCAAAATAATTCTGCAGATGGAACACGACTCTTTTAGCGTTTGCTTGTCGACAATGACCACCCTAAATATGTTTATGATGTAATTACATGTTTTGTATCATCTGTAGATTTCTTTTTATGTTTTTAATTTGATTAATACTAATTAATACATGACAGCAAATGTATTGAAAACACAATATTAAAACAGAATTAAATAATTTTTTTGGTATATTAATCGTCGTGCTTGAGAGTAAGGTAAATAGAACTTGATAGAATATGTTTTTTAATAAAGCAGCTGCCATACATATTACTATCCCTGTACGATTGACTTCCTAAAATGTGTTACAAACTGATTTGTGAACTTGAGCAAACATTACTTGGCATTATGGGAAAGAAAAAAGAAAGGAAATCATGTACGTGCTCTATCTTAATCTTAATGTCTGATCGTTGTCCATCGTTTAAGACGAGAAATGTGTATTGTCCCCTGCTTTAATCGGTCCTTGCTGTGGTGTCTATCGCATTACACCGTAATATGGTGTATACTGATTATGGGATATTGGGAAAACTAAGAAGGCTTTTGCTTTCTCTAAATGCATGATGTGGCATGAGGTACTAATATTCCTCCGCATCGACAAATATAAGTCGACTCAAAGTATTTTGAAGTTTTCAAAGACAGAACTTTGTTGGTAAACAAAACTGATAAGAAAATGCTTAGATGTTCATATCTCAAAATCTCCAATTAGATTCTGATGGCGACCTTAAACTGTGCCAGTAGTCTTTAACAAGCTATATCCTTCGAAGCTTAATGTAAATTTGTCAATCATGAGGGTACACTAAACAGATCGCCGGATATGATATATACTTGTCTAATACACATGACTGAGCATCAAGAAACAGGTGATACATGGGCACCACAGCTGACTTAGCGTCAATGTCCGCGACACAATACGTCCGGTATCTGACAATCTACATTGACCGTCGAATGCAAGCCAAAGCATGGTACTCGAATGATGCCGTGTCAATAACATAGTATCGCATATGTTACTTAATCTATAGTTTTGACTGATGATGATGTATTACACCTTTTCAACTCAATGTTTTACGGAATTTGTATTTAATATGTTGATATTATTTTATATTTACATTCTGTATGTATAGACCCATTGACACAAATTTCATTCATAAATGCATAACACAGGTGTTCATAGAATTTCAGCACGTGGCCTGGTGTAAAAGATAGTAACCTGATCACACTGCGTAGTAATACACTACAAAAACTACTCACTCGGAACGACCGACCTAGATGCCTAATTCTTACATCTTAAAATAAACTTGAATTTTAACCCAAATAAATGTAAATTTCTGTGTTATTTATGTACTATGGATACATACTTTGCATGCTGTAAATTAATATTTTAAAAAAGTCCACACCTCAGCATTAACGGAAGTTACACTGTCGTCTGATGCATCTGTCAAAATGAACGTCCCAAAACAACTTAGCTGTCAGCTGGACGATGAAACAATACCCTTTGAGCTGGAACTACCCGATCACCAAGATATGTCAGACGATGAAGTAGAGAGATCTATTTCTACTCTGGATTTTTCATCAATCAGTGAATTGAAATCAGCACAAAACATTGAGGTAGAACTTGCCGCGAGTGCTGACCCCGGTATCCCATCCCCCGGGCAGCCGGTCCGGAGTGACCCCCCCTCATCAATCACCTGTCAACAGATTCGTACCTTCCCGGTTTAAAAAAGGTTACAGAGGAGGAGTGGAAATCCTTTGAAGATGCCAACCAATCTTTAGCAACAAGGAGAAATACACAATGAGGATTATTTTTATTCCAAGGTAATAATTCACTTCTCCCCCCCACCCCAACCCCCTTCCATGTTTAAAACTAACGGAAGTTAATATACTGTCTCCGCTGATGTTCTTGATGTTGTTGAAAGTTATCTTTCCGTATAACTGCATAATAACAAGTATTAATGCTGATGAAGTAAATTCGGTTGTTGATTTTGATTACACAAGCAATCGAAAGCACTTCATCATTACACAGAAGACATTTTTTTTTTTCAGAATGGAGCATGGAGACGTCTGGGGATTATGTCCCATTCAACAAATTACCCACAGAGGAATTGGCAAACAAATTAAGTGCATTCTACTGTTAAGCAAAACCCAGAAAGGTTGAGAAGAGAGCGAAGCAAATACCAGCACGATAAGCTGATGAATATCTCAAGAACACTTTGCAACATTTGTTTTGCATATCGAAGTATTGCATGGTAGGGCTGAACATGGACCTTCTCTTCTGTACATTAAAATCCCTTCACAACTCATTTTCCGTAGATGAATATACCAGACAATAGATTATCCAATTACAACGTCACGATTACTGCAGATGTCGCTAAAGGTATTCAACATTAATAAGCGTATACCTTTCACTATCTACATGTTCGATTCAAAACTTTATCATCTTTCAAACTGTATTGATGGATCACACGGACTGAGATACTCGCAATGTTAAATGATATCTAATGTACTTGGTCGGCCGTTCAAACTTTACAGTATAATGATTACCGACCGATGCCTTTCAAGCACTGTAAACTGATGTGATGAGGATTGACAATTTTACACTACTGATGAAATATGTTTCCTGGTCAAAGATTAAGGTATATATAATGCTTAAGTGTTTACTAGATATAAGACATTTTCATCAGATTAAAACAGAGTAACAAGGTTGAAGTGCTACTTGTCAATAGTTAATTGACCAATATCCGAAAATAACGAGATGAAATTGTTTAGCCCGATAATACAACACTACTATTTATCAGTTTGTTTTGGAAATAATACATATAATGTAATTGGACATCAGTGGGGAGAGCCTGTCTAGAGTCGGTAGATGAACGTGATCGCTACGTCCGTCTGCAGTTAAAGACACAGGCCGTCAAATATGTTTA
The DNA here is from genome assembly GCF_002113885.1 of Mizuhopecten yessoensis. Classification (NCBI taxonomy): domain Eukaryota; kingdom Metazoa; phylum Mollusca; class Bivalvia; order Pectinida; family Pectinidae; genus Mizuhopecten; species Mizuhopecten yessoensis. The sequence continues at coordinate 72,093 of NW_018408502.1, forward strand.
TTTAATATCACACGGCCAAGCTAGCCATTAAACATGACAAACAATGTGTACATTAATAACAGTTTACAGTATAGAAGACATAACAAAATATACAATGTAGAGAAAAGATGAAGTTCATTGAATTTATATATGATAGCCCCCTCCCCCCCC
>NW_018408502.1:74067-75515 GCF_002113885.1 Mizuhopecten yessoensis
TTTATACTTTAAATTTAAGATACAATTTACTCGGATGTGTGTAATAATGAAAGTTGTATGTCTGGTCAAAAGTTGTAATTTATGACCATCGACAATAAAACAGTGAAATATGTGTCACTAAACATACTCCGTAATGTTAAATAAATGCCCATCAGCGAAATGTCATCTAGCAAAAATATTTTTACACATTCGCGTCTTTTTTGAATACCCACAATTCAGATTTAAAAAATAACAAAAAATATGAATTGATCATGCTTCTGATAAGGAGATCAATATTTTACTTTTTGTCTGTTTTCAAAAAAAATCGCACTTAACTTATACCATTTATTTTTAACTTTGCGAGCCATTTTATCATGAAAATAGAATGACAGAGAGGTCATTTGGAAGTTTGGTTTCTATTGATTTGAAGTAACTGTTCCATCAGTAACTATGTCATCCTACATGTATGTGGCATTTCCAGTATGTTATCCCGAGCGACAAAGTCTGCTAACTTTAGCAGGTCAGGTGATACAAGGGGAATAACTCCTTACCTGTGGCCTGACTGATGCTACAGTAAAACAGGCGAATCGGTATACATTATCAATAATTGAAGAAAGCGTTTCAATATGGTTTTGGTTTTTGATGCGAAAGCAAACGGTTGGGATTGAAATCAGGAAAGAGTGAAAGACGATAGTTGGGGAACTTAAGTATTTATTTGTCAATATAATTGCCTATGGGCTATTTATTAAATCTACAGATTACCGTGTACAGTTATTGTTGTCACTGGTTTTGTTTCTGAGTCCATTTTCTGTCTGCGTTTAAGATCGTCAGAGACCAGAACGATTCAGAAACGTTTTATAAATGTACGCATTCACTTAAATAATGTTTAGATTTTGTTTGTTGTTGAATATATTCTCAACAGCGTGTATCATGTGAAGGCTGGTGCCTAAGTGGACACCACAGACCAGGACATGTAACAAAAATGATATATATACTTGCTGAGTGTTGCATTGGGAGTAGCGGATCAACTAGGATTCCTAAATACCCCCGTGGTAGAAGACACGGAAGGAAAACCTCAGATTCGGCAGGGGTCCCACATTTTTCGTCTTTCAGGTTATTAAACTCCGTCCATATTATTCTCCGTGCATATATAAGTGGAACTAATCTTAGTTTGGTATTGATATCAAAAGAAGAAAAAATAGTTATTTTTGGCATATATTGTTTATATATTTAAGTTCATGATAACCAAATGTGTATATCTTCAACACGCTCATATTGATAGCGGTTTTCTTCAATTATAAAGAGAATGTCTTCACTTTGGAATAGGATATTTTTTCTGTTTTATTCAGGTTCGATGACCAACACAAAATTAAAGCGCGTGTTAACCCGGAAGTTGCACATGTGTGTTCCCCACTGTATCTGTAAGCCACATAGTGTAATGATTATTGACAAATATATTTGTTTTTTTT
>NW_018408502.1:78722-88097 GCF_002113885.1 Mizuhopecten yessoensis
TTTTTTTTCAAATAAATGACCTCCGCCTATTTTAAAGGTCAAATATGTCAAAATCTGTTAACAACTTCTTCTTAATAACCAGAAGGTTCGGGATAGTGATATTTGATTAGTAGCATTCTGGTAAAAACGGGCTACCAAGTTCATTCAAATGAATTATTAGAACCTGAATTATAGGTCACAGGGGTCAAATATGTTTAAAATCATAAAACGACTTCTTCTGAATATCCATGAGACCAAGCATGAGGAATTTTGACCATGAGTATGCTTGGATGAAGGGCTACACAGTTAGTTCATTCAAAAGAACTTGACCTGAATTCAACATCACAGGGGTCAAATATCTTTAAAATCTTAAAACGACTTCTTCTAAATATCCACGTAGTATACTACGATAATCGGCTACTTATTTTGATAAAATGAATGACATTGATCTGTCGTCAAGGTTACGGGGGTCAAATAGGTGTTAAGTCTTCAAACGACTTCGTCTGAAAAACCAAAAGGTCCAGAATGATGATATTTAGCCCGTAACATGCTCGGATGAAGTGCAAACAATTTTGTTCAAATTAACGACATTGACCTTTAATCAAAGTCACAGAAATCAAACATGCTCAAAATCTCTTAACGACTTCTTCTGAATAACCAAAAGGCCAAGGATGATACTATTTGGCCAGTGTCATGCTAGGATAATGGGCAACCGGGTTTGTTAAAACGAATAACCTTGACTGATATTCATGGTCACAGGTGTCAAATTTGTTTCAAAATCATTAAACGGCTTCTTCTAAATAAGCATGAAGCATAGAGTGATAATATTTGGCTTGCATCAAGCTTGAACGAAGGGCTATCAAGTCATTTGAATGGCATTGTACCTAATGAGATAAGGTCAAATTTGGTCAAATTTGTATAAACCATTAAATGACCTTATCTCAATAAACAAAAGGTTATAGTGGTGATATTTGGCCAGTTGCATACTGAGATAAAGGGTTATAAATTTGGTCCGTTCGATGACCCTGTTCGACTTTCAATGTCACAGGGGTCAACTATTCTAAACATATTTTAACATGTTCTTTTTAATAACTTACAGCCTTAAATCTTTTCTTTTTTTCTCTTGATGCTTTATTTGGGATCACTTTTTGCGTTTCAGATGTGAAATTAATACCGGGTGAGCGATGCATGCCCATTGGGCCTTTTGTTATCTCTTATCTTTATTCATTTATTTTGTTATTGTGCGTTTTTTTATTCTTGTGGGTATTGTCTGTGACTTCTTTAGGGCGATTTAGCAGTTTCAATTAGGAGTCCAACATAAGAACAAAAAAAAACATCACTCTTATCAGAAAGTCCTGGTTCCTTTTTCTAACGATTTTGTTGGTTTATTCGATAGTTTTTTTTTAACTTTATCGAAATTGGTTCTCCGTTAATTTCTGCTCATCATTCCTGTTATTTAATACTTGATGTTACCATCAACACATTTATACATGGATGGCCTTGCAATGCTGATAATAGTGACAATGATTAGTACTTAAGATCAGTCAGATACATATATATAGACATACAATACTAATTCATTCTTTTACAGTTAACACCAGTCGTGAGCCAAATGTCAAATTCACCACTCAAAGTTCAAACCACAGTGCTGCATACCTTAGTGGTAAAGCAGTAGATGGTTGTAAAATACAAATCTTCGACAGCCACAATTGTTGTTCACATACACAATCAGATAAAAGGGAGGCATGGTGGCAAGTGGATCTAGAGGGACTGATCGTTATGGAATACGTTAAAATATACTACAGAGGTGAGTAATCAAATATTTTGATTTTTTTATTCAACAATAAAAGGTTTTACGTGTTATTCGTGGCCTTTAGACGGTACTGTGTTGTCTAACTGCATGTCGTGAAAGTCGACTAATGGTTATTGCGAAGTCGTTAATCACGGAGTTGAGATTATTGATATTCCAAAACGGTATTTACATAATTAAGTATATAAAGACATTATTTTTTTGCTATAAATGGTTAAACCGCCCGTTAGGCCTACCCCGAAAATAGTAAAAACAACATGGATAACTTGACGTCATTCGACATAACAACACAGAAAGCAAAATGCAGTGTACATTCAATGACGTATATAGTATATATTAAGCAAGTCAGGTTGTCTATGTTGTTTGTAATGCTTTCCTTCAAGTCGACATTTTGACTAATGAACCGCCTCTACACCAGAGGTTTTCATACGACTGTTTTATAAAGACCCTGATTGAATTCTTGTTTATCAATGAAGGACTGTTGTGTATAATACTGGTATTGTAAACTTCAAGTGCTCTGACTCGGTTTTCTGTGTATACGTAAACACACGACAGCGGTCGATAAATGTGTATGTACTTCTGTCCGTGTACCTATGGATAGGAGGTGTGACAAAGCCAAGCCTTGTTAGGTACACTTGTATTAAGGAAAATTACTGATACAAAAGAACAACCAACATATAACCAATAATTCCTCCCTTTAAACATGCTTTAATGTGATATATTAATTCAATGAAACGTAACAAAAACATTACCGATACAAAGATAAATTGATGTTTTACCAAGATAAATATACATAGTTTATGATAGGGCAAAAAGGGAAGTGTTGCGAAGTAGGGCGTCAAAAATAAGTTGGAATGGAAATAAAAATATAACAATACCGAACGTAAACATGTATGCTGCAGAAGTTTTATCCCAAAAAAAAAAAAATAAAAAAAAAAATCCCTAATTCCTCTTGATGTTACTGCATTGGTCGCCTGTTACAGCATATGCAGTGGTTGTTTTCCTGGCAAAAAACGTGAAAAATAAGTCTGCATAAAAAACAGTTAATGCGCATAAGCTCTAGTGGATAATCTTGTATATCAAATTTAGATCAAGTGTATACGCAACGACAACGATTTGGTGGCTATCAATTATACCAATCGAACACGTCGGATTGGCGGAACGGTCACCTTTGTCATAAAGACACAACATCAACATCGGCGGCGTTGTCATTGACTCCTCAGATACAATGTACAGGTAGCGCCCAGTACCTGACAATATACAGCGACAGACGGTCAGGAGGTTTAGTGTGGTACTCTGATGATGCTATTCTGGAGCTTTGTGAGGTAGAAGTGTACGGTACGTAACTGACATACTTAACCTTAAAATATTGTATTCACACTAGTAGAGAATATTGAGGGATAATGGAACTTTCAGAAGTTGTATTTTAGACATCAATGAATATTCATGAATCCCTATCTAAGATAAATGGTTAACCGTAACAACATCTTAGCAATATACTCAAAGTATCTGTTCAATTTTTATTTTATTTTTTCTGTTACATGATAGGTGTCTTCCATTTCAATAATTATCTTTGCCATTTGTTAAGTTTTGTATGTCTACAAGTCAGTGTATTATGTTGCAATTAAAAAGTGAGTATACATTTTTGTGCATCATTATAACGTTGTGGAAGAGGTAACATATAAAGAAATTTGTACATCCAAGTTATTTGGCCAATGATAAAACAATAAAAAATGGTTAAAATAGTTTATTATTTATTAAAATGATAACAGATGGGCTTATGTCCGAACTCGTATGCTAATATATTTCAGGATGTCCGCTTGGGAAATATGGTGATGGTAATTGTGATTCAGATTGTGATGTAGGCTGTGCCAATAGCCTGTGTGATCCAGTGACCGGAGGATGTGCATGTAATTACATATATTTAAAAATATCAATACTGGAAAAAAGTACAACAACTGTGGAACGAGAGAAAACAAATCAGTTTATCAATCATTTTTCTATTCATGAGAACCGTTGTGAAAAAACTCGTTTTAAGTATAAGAAAAGAGTGTAGGTCGTCATCATAACCTGATTAAAGATACTGTGTGTTGCCTTTGCTTTTGCATCGTATAGGCTTTCGGTGCAGTGATAACATATGGATATGTCTTATCATGTTAACATAATATAACATCATTTTCATTATAACATTATAACATTTTTGTATTCAAGTAAATCAACATGTGTTAAGCAGTCTTCAATATACATTTCTACTTATTATATAAAATATCGCAACATAATTCTAAAATTATTTTAGATAATGCGTGTACTAAATGTATACATTATGTACTTGTTTCATATTATTTTTAGACTGTGCAGTTGGATACTATAGGTCTGGATCTGTATGTGTAGAATGCCCCTCTAATTGTTATGATAACATATGTAATGCAGAATCTGGTGTTTGTTCTGGTAAGTGATTCCATGCATTTTTATATGGATAATTTTGTTTATATTTTGTGTTAATCTCTTGTTATAAAATATCATGCATTCGCTGTGGGGACACAAATTCATTCAAATTTTATAACTATACCACTTCTGAGGTGTTATTTGATGATATATATTTATCTAGTACATGAAATTGTGTTATGATTTTATCTTTTTATAATACATTGATAAGATTCGGTTCACACTAAACATTTTATCTTGCTCAGTTGTGTTTTGAAATAAACATGTATTAAGCACCATTGAGTACAATCACATCATCAGTGACAATTAATGACCTAAAACTTAGATAAGGAAAATGTAGCTTCTTACCATTTTTCGGTTTCTGACTTGTTCTTTGTGATTTTCCATGAAAGCGTGTACTCTCGGGTATTATGGCAGCCATTGTAATCAGACTTGCCTGTTCAACTGTAAAGACAAGCGATGTATGCAAAGCAATGGAGAGTGTGAAGGTATGCATCACTGAAAAGTATGAAAAACGTGTAGAGAAATGTGTTATTTAAGGATAAGTTAGGAAATTATATATAATTCACATATGTATGTATCATGTTAACATAGATGAAGCAAATACATGGTGATAACATTAGGAATTTTGTATAACGTCTAAATAAATAAAACTAACGTAGGTTTTCGGTAAAATTAGCATGATCTTTGCGAATCTAGAAAGGTAATCTAGGACATGATAAAATATGCAGAAAGATCACAAAACAGAAAAAAATAGTTTGAAATTTAAACAGCAAGAAACGTAACAACATGGCTGTTAAATATTATTAAATTATTTAGTGATGGTATATTTACCCATCATCAAAATGAAAATTGTTAACATCATATTGTGGTGACATTGCGTTGGAAAACAAGAGGATTCTTAACTTATATTCATGACATGCATACAGTAGAAAATTGTTCTATGTGAGATAGGTTTGATTTGTATATTAATATGTGTGTCAAATGTCAATAGGAAAATATATAAAGTTCGTTTTGATTTTGCATTGGCCAGACTGTGAGGAAGGATTCTTCGGGTCGTCCTGTGATAACTGCTTTGTCGGTTGTCCCAATCGTGTTTGTGACAAAATATCCGGAAATTGTAGTCGTACGTATTACAAAAAAGAGCACCTGATCTACTAACTGATGGCTTATATTTCATTATATCTCATAACCTATTTTCCTTAGTTTAAATGTGTGATCCAATTGTCAATGAAATCATATTGTGATTATGGTCGTTTATTTCCGTATACATCATTACTTTATATTGCAATACAGAAAAAAACATTCAGCTGTTTAAGAGAGTATATATGATATATATCACTGTCGCTGTAACCAGATTATTGTTAATGTTTAATTAAAGCATGAATAGATATAATTGCTTTTTCTTTTATAAAAATACCAGTTATTAACTACAGTCAATCAAAGCTTATTTAGACACGCTTCTTCTATATGTACACTGCATATATGTGCATTATGCTCTAAAACTATATGGATGTTTGAGATAACTATGCCTATGACATATACAGACTATGGAAACGGCTAACCTGCATAGGTAGAGAGAAAAAGTGACATGATTTATCCAAATGCATGTCATAAGATACGTCTTATGTGGAGCCCTTTCCATGATCCAATGCTGCTTTGAGCGCAATTCATAGATATTTAAAGGTTTACAAACGTAATATTTACATACAAATTAAACAGATGAATGGTTATAATTATTTCCTATCTTTCATATAAGTTTGCATTCAATACTAGTGTTTTACTTCCATACACTATTACAAAGTTCTAGGACAATAACTTCAATAAGATTAATCAGTTTAGAATATATGTGATATCAAAGTTTGATTTCGTCGAGTGACATACAAACTATACGATTTCCACTACATCGTTGTACAGGTAAACAATATAACTATCCCGCTAAGTGATAGCTTTACAAAGAGTTTAGTCGGTCTTGAAACGTTGCGACACGTTTAATACGTGCATTGTTTGTGTAAAAGTATTTGGTATCATATAGGACGATTATAGAAGATGTAAAAATAGCAAGAAAGTATATGTTGCCATAATCCGCTTTGCTTCCCATTACGCTGGCCGTATCCGCTCTGCATCCCTTTACACACCTGATTTTCCCTACCCCTGCCTCCCCACACCAAAACACGTTGATTCACTCAAGCTTAGGTAAAATCTTAACAATATTTTCGTAATCAATATTTCGCACATGGACACGATTGAAATAAAAAACCGAAGCTTAGCTTCACATTTGTATGTACTTTCAGCTTGCCTCAACGGCTTCTATGGGGTGAAGTGTGATCGGTTATGTTTCTCAAATTGTGAAAACAACACATGCACACAAAATGAAGGGAAATGTACAGGTATGGTGACTTTGTTATTGAAAGTTTAGCAGAGAAAAAAATGTTTGATGTATATGTAAGACATTTCTACAATCGGATCAGATGTATTTAGATTTTTGTTTTGTATGCTCAAAGTAATGAATTTGAATTTTTGATACACATTTAATATGCTTGACTTGATTTCTAAATGTCCTTGAAGATAGATACGATACAATTGTATTTTTATATGAAGAGAAACTTTTGTAAAATCGTATTTATGTTATATTCAAGCCTGCGATTTTTTTTGTTTTGTAAAGTAAAGTGAACGATGTATGTATTAAGTCTCAAATGACTGTTGATGCTCTGGTTTATTTAAGCGTGCAAACCTGGATATTATGGTGATTTCTGCAACACAAGCTGCCCGTCCAATTGTAAAGGGGATACTTGTAATCAGACGAGTGGGTTATGTACAGGTAAGGTGATATGTGAAAATATTGACGAAGTTACAGAAGTACAATCATATAGTTATAATGGTGGGGTCAACGTCAATAGAGATTTAACATTAGCATCGGTCCCCGCTTGGAATTTCAAAACTAGATAAATGCATTAAGTTATGGATATATGAAGCTTAACTCAGGAACAGTTACATAGTTTCAGAATTAATTTTATGAAAAACGTGACCTCATTGACTTAAACATGTGTGGGTGTTCAATGTACGTTAAGACAAGTCCTCCTGGAGCACTATACAATTAAATCATCATCGTGTGCAACATATTCAAACTGTTATTTTGATACCGAATATTTCACTATGGCAAGAACGAAATATTCTATCTATTGAAGTTTAAGCAGAAAAGTATTTGAATTTTTTATACGAATTAAAAACAAATCCATTTGAACACGTTAATGTACAAAGTTCTAAAACGAGTCTGTGTTTCATACTTGCTTAAAAGTTGGATACCAATAATATCTTTCAACATCAGGAATCCAAAAAGTTGATTACCGGTAAATTTGTCATATAGCACGTGTGATTTAAAAAAATAAATAAATAACAACATAACTTTCTTTCCTCTTTTCCTTTTACTTGTTTTTTCTACATAACCAAAGGTCTTTGGGTCTGGACATTTGACAAGTAGGTTGTCCATGTGAATAGAATTAAGTTTTGTAAACGTTGATGAATTTGTCTTTCGTTCAATGTCACACAAATTAAATGTGTTGAGATGAACTTGTTGTATGGGGAGTCAGACAAGAATATCTTTCCTTGATTTATTTCTTTAAAGTTGACGATATCAAATATTGTAATATTCCTTCAAATGCTGTTAAATGAATGGGTTATACGCAAAACAAAACAATAACTTGAAATGTAACAAATATCCCTGCTCTTAAATAAAATAGAACTGTAATCTAAAGATTAAATAAGGCGTTTGATTCGATATACTTTAGTTTATATCACCATTGATATGGAATTCTTATTTTCTTTTTACATTCGTTCTGGTTTTAGAATGATATCACTTCGGAGGTATTTGTTGCTGATATACATTATCAACTTAATGATGTCATGTTATGATTACATTCTTTTATTATAAATTAATCAGATTCGGTTCAAAATATATACATTTTGAAATATACATGTTTCGAGCACCATTGAGTGCGATCACATTATCAGTGACAATTAAAGACCTAAAACGTAGATAAGGAAATAATAGCTTCTTACATTTGTTTTCGGCTTTTGACTTGCTCTTTGTGATTTTCCATTAAAGCGTGTACTCCCGGGTATTATGGAAGCAATTGCAATCAAAATTGCTTGTTCAACTGTAAAGACAACCTATGTATGCAATTCAATGGAGTGTGTAAAGGTATGTATCAGTGGAAAGTTTGAAAAACATGTATACAAATGTCTTACTTGTATTGAAGGATTAGTTCAGAAATTATTTATTTTTCATTTATTGTATTTGTCATATTAACATAGACAATACATATCAATTTTGCATAACAATAACTTCACGTTACTGTTAAAGATCCCATTTTGATTTGTTTATAACGTTTACTAAATTTAAAAGGGTGTTCAAATTATATTAATGGTGTATAATTTGCAGCCATATTATAACGTAGGGAAACATGTATATAGGTGAAACCTGCAGAGCTATTGGCTTTTTCCGTTTTCGGTAAAATTGACATGATCTTTGCGAATCAAGATAGGTAATCTATAACACGATAAAATATGTAGATGGACACACAGCAGAAAAACGGTATGACATTTGAACACGTTCCGGTAGTAGTACGGAAAACAACTTAACAACATGATCGTTAAATATCAGGTTCGATTATAATTTGATGATGGTATATATTCCCGATCATTCAAATGAAAATTAAATAACATCAAATTGAGGTCGCATTAGGTTAAAAAAACAAAAGGATACCTAATATGTATATGTTCATTTTCATTTCGCAATGACCAGACTGTGAGGATGGATTCTTCGGATCGTCCTGTGATGTCTGCTCTGTTGGTTGTATCAAGCATGTCTGTGACAAAGTATCCGGAAGTTGTAGTCGTAAGTATTTAAAAAAGAACACCTGATCTACGCACTGATGACTAATATTTCAATATATCTCAAAATCTATTTTCCTGAGTTAAAACAGATGCGCCAGTTGACAATTAAATCAAATTTTCAGTATATGGTTGTGTATATTCGTATTTGTCACTAGTTTAAATTGCAATGAAGAAAAGCATTCAAATGATTGAGAATATAAAAGATATATAGCAATATACGTATAGCCATTAAAGCTTATTTAGAC
>NW_018408503.1:0-155 GCF_002113885.1 Mizuhopecten yessoensis
CACGTTTATCTTACTCAAACATTGTCCGTTTACACCGTGAAGAAGGAAGCCGTATATTTATGAAGGAAGCCGTATATTGATATTGATGAAACTGTATATCGACGAGGGAAGCCGTATATCGATGAAGGAAGCCGTATATCGATGAAGGAAGCCGT
>NW_018408503.1:237-2597 GCF_002113885.1 Mizuhopecten yessoensis
TTTATCGATGAAGGAAGCAGTATATCGATGAAGGAAGCCGTATATTGATAAAGGAAGCCGTATATTGATGAAACTGTATATCGACGAGGGAAGCCGTATATCGATAAAGGGAGCCATAGATCGATGAAGGAAGCCGTATATCGATGAAGGAAGCCGTCTATTGATGAAAGAAGTCGTATATTGATAGAGGAAGCCGTATATTGATAAAGGAAGTCGCATATTGATGAAACTGTATATCGACGAGGGAAGCCGTATATCGATGAAGGAAGCCATAGATCGATGAAGGAAGCCGTATATCGATGAAGGAAGCCGTATATCGATGAAGAAAGCCATATATCGATGAAGAAAGCCGTATATCGATGAAGGAAGCCATATATCGATGAAGGAAGCCGTGTATCGATGAAGGCAGCCGTTTATCGATGAACGAAGCAGTGTAATGATGACGGAATTCCTATATCGATAAAAGACGCCGGATATCGATGAGCGAAGCCGTATATTGATGAAAGAAGTCGTATATTGATGAAGGAACCCATATATTGATGATGGAAGTCGTATATCGATGAAGGAAGTCGTTTATTGATGAAGGAAGTCGTAAATCGATGAAGGAAGTCGTTTATTGATGAAGGAAGCCATATATTGATGAAGAATGTTGTATAATGATGAAGGAAGCCATATATTGATGAAGGAAGTCCCATATTGATGAAGGAGGCCGTATATTGATGAAGGAAGTCGTCTATCGACGAAGGAAGCCATATATTGACGAAGGAAGTCGTATATTGATGAAGGAAGCCGTATATTGATGAAGAAAGTCGTATATCGATGAAGGAAGCCGTATATTTTTTTGAAGAAAGCCATTTATTGATAAAGAAAGTCGTATGTTGATGACGGAAGCCGTATATTGATGAAGGAAGTCGTTTATCGATGAAGGAAGCGATATGTCGATGAAGGAAGCCATATATTGATGAAGGAAGCGATATATCGATGAAGGAAGTCGTATATTGATGAAGAAAGCCATATATTGATGAAGAAGGCCGTATATTGATGGAGGAAGCCGTATATTGATGAAAATGTTTATCGACGAAGGAAGCCGTATATCGATGAAGGAAGTCGTTTATCGAAAAAGGAAGCGATATATCGATGAAGGAAGCCATATATTGATGAAGGAAACAATATAAATCGATGAAAGAAGTCGTATATTGATGAAGGAAGCGTTATATCGGAGAAGAAAGCCGTATATCGATGAAGGAAGCCGTTTGTAGATGAAGGAAGCCGCATATCGATGAGGGAAGTAGTATCTTGACGAAGGAAGCCGTATATTGATGAAGAAAGCCGTATAATGATGGAGGAAGCCGTATATTGATGAAACTGTATATCGACGAATGAAGACGTATATCGATGAAGAAAGCCATATATCGATGAAGGAAGCTGTATATCGATGAAGGAAGCCGTATATTGATAAAGGAAGCCATATATTGATGAAACTGTATATCGACGAAGGAAGCCGAATATCGATGAAGGAAGCCGTATATCGATGAACGAAGCCGTATATTGATGAAGGAAGTCGTATATTGATGAAACAGTATATCGACGAGGGAAGCCGTATATCGATGAAGGAAGCCATATATCAATGAAGGAAGCCGTATATCGATGAAGGCAGCCGTTTATCGATGAACGAAGCAGTGTAATGATGACGGAATTCCTATATCGATAAAAGACGCTGTATATCGATGAGCGAAGCCGTATATTGATGAAAGAAGTCGTATATTGATGAAGAAAGCCGTATATTGATGGAGGAAGCCGTATATTGATGAAACTGTATATCGACGAATGAAGCCGTATATCGATGAAGAAAGCCATATATCGATGAAGGAAGCCGTATATCGATGAAGGAAGCTGTATATTGATAAAGGAAGCCATATATTGATGAAACTGTATATCGACGAAGGAAGCCGTATATCGATGAAGGAAGCCGTATATCGATGAACGAAGCCGTATATCGATGAAGGAAGTCGTATATTGATGAAACAGTATATCGACGAGGGAAGCCGTATATCGATGAACGAAGCCATATATCCATGAAGGAAGCCGTATATCGATGAAGGCAGCCGTTTATCGATGAACAAAGCAGTGTAATGATGACGGAATTCCTATATCGATAAAAGACGCCGTATATCGATGAGCGAAGCCGTATATTGATGAAAGAAGTCGTATATTGATGAAGAAAGCCATCTATTGATGATAGAAGTCGTATATTGATGAAGGAAGTCGTATATCGATGAAGGAAGTCGTTTATTGATGAAGGAAGTCGTATATCAATGAAGGAAGTCGTTTATTGATGAAGGAAGTCATATATTGATGAA
>NW_018408503.1:11483-19061 GCF_002113885.1 Mizuhopecten yessoensis
TGTGTAATGATGAGAGAAGTCCTATATCGATAAAAGCAGCCGTATATCGATGAGCGAAGCCGTATATCGATGTAGAAAGCCGTATATCGATGAAAGAAGCCGTGTAATGATGATGGAAGTCCTATATCGATGAAAGAAGCCATAACTCGATGAGCGAAGACGTATTTTGAAGAAGAAAGCCGTATATCGGTGAGGGAAGCCGTATATCGATGTAGAAAGCCGTATATCGATGAAAGAAGCCGTGTAATGATGATGGAAGTCGTATGTTGACGATGGAAGCCGTTTGTTGATGAAGGAAGCCATATATTGATGAGGGAAGCCGTATATTGATAAAGGAAGCCGTATATTGACGAAGGAAGCCGTGTAACGATGATGGAAGTCCTATATCGATGAGGGAAGCCGTATATTGATGAAGGAAGTCGTATGTTGACGATGGAAGCCGTTTGTTGATGAAGAAAGCCATATATTGATGAGGGAAGCCGTATATTGATAAAGGAAGCCGTATATTGATGAAGGAAGACGTATATCGACGAAGGAAGCCGTATATCGATGAAGGAAGCCGTATATCGATGAACGAAGCCATTTATTGATGAAGGAAGCCGTGTATTGATGAAGGAAGTCGTATATGGAAGAAGGAAGCGATATATCAATAAAGGAAGCCATATATTGATGAAGTAAGCGATATATCGATGAAGGATGTCGTATATTGATGAAGGAAGCCGCATATCGTCGAAGGAAGTCATATATTGATAAAGGAAGTCGTATATTGATGAAAGAAGCCGTATATTGATGAAGGAAGCCCTATATCGATGAACGAAGCCGTATATCGACGACGGAAGCCGTATATTGATGAAACTGTATATCGACGAAGGGAGCCGTATATCGATGAAGGAAGACATATATCGATGAAGGAAGCCGTGTATCGATGAAGGAAGCCGTATATCGATGAAGGAAGCCGTATATTGATAAAGGAAGCCGTATATTGATGAAACTGTATATCGAAGAGGGAAGCCGTATATCTATGAAGAACGCCATAGATCAATAAAAGAAGCCTTATATCGATGAAGGAAGCCGTCTATTGATGAAGGAAGTCATATATTGACGAAGGAAGCCGTTTGTTGATGAAGGAAGCCATATATCGATGAGGGAAGCCGTATATCGATGTAGGAAGCCGTATATCGATGAGAGAAGCCGTATAATGATGATGAAAGTGCTATATCGATGAGGGAAGCCGTATATTGATGAAGGAAGTCATGTGTTGATGAAAGAAGCATTGTAATGATGATAGAATTCCTATATCGATGAAAGAAGCCGTATATCGATGAGCGAAGCCGTATATTGAAGAAGGAAGCCGTATATTGACGAAGGAAGCCGTGTAATGATGATGGAAGTCCTATATTGATGAAGGAAGTCGTATGTTGACGAAGGAAGCCGTTAGTTGATGAAGGAAGCCAAATATTGATGAGGGAAGCCGTATATTGATAAAGGAAGCCGTATATTGACGAAGGAAGTCGTGTAATGATGATGGAAGTCCTATATCAATGAGGGAAGCCGTATATTGATGAAGAAAGTCATATATTGATAAAAGAAGCAGTGTAATGATGATGGAATTCCTATATCGATAAAAGACCCCGTATATCGATGAGGGAAGCCGTATATTGATGAAGGAAGTCGTATATTGATGAAGGAAGCCGTATATCGTCGAAGGAAGCCATAAAGTGTTAGAGGAAGTCGTATATCGACGAAGGAAGAGGTATACCGATGAAGGAAGCCGTGTATCGATGAACGAAGCCGTATATCGATGACGGAAGCCGTATATTGATGACGGAAGTCGTATATTGATGAAACTGTATATCGACGAGGGAAGTCGTAAATCGATGAGGGAAGTCTTATCTCGAGAAAGAAAGCCGTATATCGTTGAGGGAAGCCGTATATCGATGTAGGAAGCCGTATATCGATGAAGGAAGCCATGTAATGATGAAGGAAGCCGTATATCGATAACGGAAGTCGAATATTGATGAAGAAAGTCGTATGTTGACGAAGGAAGCCGTTTGTTGATGAAGGAAGCCAAATATTGATGAGGGAAGCCGTATATTGATAAAGAAAGCCGTATATTGACGAAGGAACCCCTGTAATGATGATTAAAGCCGTATATCGATGAGGGAAGCCGTATATTAATGAAAGAAGTCATATATTGATGAAAGAAGCAGTGTAATGATCATGGAATTCCTATATCGATAAAAGACGCCGTAAATCGATGAGCGAAGCCGTATATTGATGAAGGAAGTCGTATATTGATGAAGGAAGCCGTATATCATCGAAGGAAGCCATATATCGATGAGGGAAGTCGTATATTGATGAAGGAAGTCGTATATCGGTGAGGGAAGCCCTATATTGACGAAGGAAGCCGTATGTTGACGAAGGAAACCGTATATTGACGAAGGAAGCCGTATATCGATGAAGGAAGTCGTTTATTGATGAAGGAAGTCGTATATCGATGAAGGAAGCCATTTATTGATGAAGGAAGCCTTATATCGACGAAAGAAGCCGTATATCGATGAGCGAAGTCGTATATTGAAGAAGGAAGCCGTATATTGACGAAGGAAGCCGTGTAATGATGATGGAAGTCCTATATCGATGAGGGAAGCCCTATATTGATGAAAGAAGCAGTGTAATGATGATAGAATTCCTATATCGATAAAAGACGCCGTATATCAATGAGCTAAGCCGTATGTTAATGAAGGAAGTCGTATATTGATGAAGGAAGCCGTATATCGTCGAAGGAAGCCATATATTGAAAAAGGAAGTCGTATATCGATGAAGGAAGCCGTTTATCGATGAAGGAAGCCGTATATCGATGAAGGAAGCCGTATATTGATAAAGGAAGCCGTATATTGATGAAACTGTATATCAAAGAGGGAAGCCGTATATCGATGAAGGACGCCATAGATCAATGAAGGAAGCCTTATATCGATGAAGGAAGCCGTCTATTGATGAAGGAAGTCGTATATTGCGTGTAATGATGGTTTGTTGATGAAGGAAGTCATATATTGATGAAGAAAGTCGTATATCGATGAGAGAAGTCTTATCTCGAGAAAGAAGCCGTATACCGATGAGCGAAGCCGTATATCGATGTAGGAAGCCGTATATCGATGAGTGAAGCCGTGTAATGATGATGAAAGTCCTATATCGATGAGGGAAGCCGTATATTGATGAAGGAAGTCATGTGTTGATGAAAGAAGCATTGTAATGATGATGGAATTCTTATACCGATAAAAGACGCCGTATATCGATGAGCGAAGCCATATATTGATAAAGTAAGTCGTATGTTGACGAAGGAAGCCGTTAGTTGATGAAGGAAGTCAAATATTGATGAGGGAAGCCGTATATTGATAAAGGAAGCCGTATATTGACGAGGGAAGTCGTGTAATGATGATGGAAGTCCTATATCGATGAGCGAAGCCGTCTTTTGATGAAGGAAGTCGCATATTGACGAAGGAAGCCGTTTGTTGATGAAGGAAGCCATATATTGATGAAGAATGTCGTATATCGATGAGGGAAGTCTTATCTCGAGAAAGAAAGTCGTATATCGATGAGGGAAGCCGTATATCGATGTAGGAAGCCGTATATCGATGAAGGAAGCCGTGTAATGATGAAGGAAGCCGTATATCGATAACGGAAGTCGAATATTGATGAAGGAAGTCGTATGTTGACGAAGTAATCCGTTTGTTGATGAAGGAAGCCAAATATTGATGACGGAAGCCGTATATTGATGAAACTGTATATCGACGAGGCAAGTCGTAAATCGATGAGGGAAGTCTTATCTCGAGAAAGAAAGACGTATATCGATGTGGGAAGCCGTATATCGATGTAGGAAGCCGTATATCGATGAAGGAAGCCGTGTAATGATGAAGGAAGCCGTATATCGATGTAGGAACCCGTATATCGATGAAGGAAGTCGCATATTGACGAAGGAAGCCGTTTGTTGATGAAGGAAGCCATATATTGATGAAGAAAGTCGTATATCGATGAGGGAAGTCTTATCTCGAGAAAGAAAGACGTATATCGATGTGGGAAGCCGTATATCGATGTAGGAAGCCGTATATCGATGAAGGAGGCCGTGTAATGATGAAGGAAGCCGTATATCGATAACGAAAGTCGAATATTGATGAAGGAAGTCGTATGTTGACGAAGGAAGCCGTTTGTTGATGAAGGAAGCCACATATTGATGAGGGAAGCCGAATATTGATAAAGGAAGTCGTATGTTGACGAAGGAAGCCGTTTGTTGATGAAGGAAGCCAAATATTGATGAGGGAAGCCGAATATTGATAAAGGAAGCCGTATATTGACGAAGGAACCCCTGTAATGATGATGAAAGCCGTATATCGATGAGGGAAGCCGTATATTTATGAAGGAAGTCATATATTGATGAAAGAAGCAGTGTAATGATCATGGAATTCCTATATCGATAAAAGACGCCGTAAATCGATGAGCGAAGCCGTATATTGATGAAGGAAGTCGTATATTGATGAAGGAAGCCGTATATCATCGAAGGAAGCCATATATCGATGAGGGAAGTCGTATATTGATGAAGGAAGTCGTATATCGATGAGGGAAGCCCTATATTGACGAAGGAAGTCGTATATTGACGAAGGAAACCGTATATTGACGAAGGAAGCCGTATATCTATGAAGGAAGTCGTTTATTGATGAAGGAAGTTGTATATCGATGAAGGAAGCGATATATCGATGAAGGAAGCCATTTATTGATGAAGGAAGCCGTACATCGACGAAAGAAGCCGTATATCGATGAGCGAAGCCATATATTGAAGAAGGAAGCCGTATATTGACGAAGGAAGCCGTGTAATGATGATGGAAGTCCTATATCGATGAGAGAAGCCCTATATTGATGAAGGAAGTCATATATTGATGAAAGAAGCAGTGTAATGATGATAGAATTCCTATATCGATAAAAGACGCCGTATATCGATGAGCGAAGCCGTATATTAATGAAGGAAGCCGTATATCGTCGAAGGAAGCCATATATTGATAAAGGAAGTCGTATATTGATGAAGGAAGCCGTATATTGATGAAGGAAGACGTATATCGACGAAGGAAGCCGTATATCGATGAACGAAGCCGTATATCGATGACGGAAGCCGTATATTGATGAAACTGTATATCGACGAAGGAAGCCGTATATCGATGAAGGAAGACATATATCGATGAAGGAAGCCGTATATCGATGAAGGAAGCCGTATATTGATAAAGGAAGCCGTATATTGATGAAACTGTATATCAAAGAGGGAAGCCGTATATCGATGAAGGACGCCATAGATCAATGAAGGAAGCCTTATATCGATGAAGGAAGCCGTCTATTGATGAAGGAAGTCGTATATTGACGAAGGAAGCCGTTTGTTGATTAAGGAAGTCATATATTGATGAAAAAAGTCGTATATCGATGAGAGAAGTCTTATCTCGAGAAAGAAGCCGTATATCGATGAGCGAAGCCGTATATCAATGTAGGAAGCCGTATATCGATGAGAGAAGCCGTGTAATGATGATGAAAGTCCTATATCGATGAGGGAAGCCGTATATTGATGAAGGAAGTCATGTGTTGATGAAAGAAGCATTGTAATGATGATGGAATTCCTATACCGATAAAAGACGCCGTATATCGATGAGCGAAGCCATATATTGATAAAGGAAGTCGTATGTTGACGAAGGAAGCCGTTAGTTGATGAAGGAAGCCAAATATTGATGAGGGAAGCCGTATATTGATGAAGGAAGCCGTATATTGACGAAGGAAGTCGTGTAATGATGATGGAAGTCCTATATCGATGAGCGAAGCCGTCTTTTGATGAAGGAAGTTGCATATTGACGAAGGAAGCCGTTTGTTGATGAATGAAGCCATATATTGATGAAGAAAGTCGTATATCGATGAGGGAAGCCGTAGATCGATGTAGGAAGCCGTATATCGATGAAGGAAGCCGGGTAATGATGAAGGAAGCCGTATATCGATAACGGAAGTCGAATATTGATGAAGGAAGTCGTATGTTGACGAAGGAAGCCGTTAGTTGATTAAGGAAGCCAAATATTGATGAGGGAAGCCGTATATTGATGAAGGAAGCCGTATATTGACGAAGGAAGTCGTGTAATGGTGATGGAAGTCCTATATCGATGAACGAAGCCGTCTTTTGATGAAGGAAGTCGCATATTGACGAAGGAAGCCGTTTGTTGATGAATGAAGCCATATATTGATGAAGAAAGTCGTATATCGATGAGGGAAGTCTTATCTCGAGAAAGAAAGCCGTATATCGATGAGGGAAGCCGTATATCGATGTAGGAAGCCGTATATCGATGAAGGAAGCGGGGTAATGATGAAGGAAGCCGTATATCGATGAAGAAAGTCGAATATTGATGAAGGAAGTCGTATGTTGACGAAGGAAGCCGTTTGTTGATGAAGGAAGCCAAAGTATATTGATGAAGGAAGTCATATATTGATGAAAGAAGCAGTGTAATGATCATGGAATTCCTATATCGATAAAAGACGCCGTATATCGATGAGCGAAGCCGTATATTGAAGAAGGAAGCCGTATATTGACGAAGGAAGTCGTGTAATGATCATGGAAGTCCTATATCGATGAGCGAAGCCGTCTTTTGATGAAGGAAGTCGCATATTGACGAAGGAAGCCGTTTGTTGATGAATGAAGCCATATATTGATGAAGAAAGTCGTATATCGATGAGGGAAGTCTTATCTCGAGAAAGAAAGTCGTATATCGATGAGGGAAGTCTTATCTCGAGAAAGAAAGTCGTACATCGATGAGGGAAGCCGTATATCGATGTAGGAAGCCGTATATCGATGAAGGAAGCCGGGTAATGATGAAGGAAGCCGTATATCGATAACGGAAGTCGAATATTGATGAAGGAAGTCGGATGTTGACGACGGAAGCCGGTTGTTGATGAAGGAAGCCAAATATTGATGAGAGAAGCCGTATATTGATAAAGGAAGCCGTATATTGACGAAGGAAGTCGTGTAATGATGATGGAAGTCCTATATCGATGAGAGAAGCCCTATATTGATGAAGGAAGTCATATATAAGGAAGCCGTATATCGATAACGGAAGTCGAATATTGATGAAGGAAGTCGTATGTTGACGACGGAAGCCGTTTGTTGATGAAGGAAGCCAAATATTGATGAGAGAAGCCGTATATTGATAAAGGAAGCCGTATATTGACGAAGGAGCCCCTGTAATGATGATGAAAGCCGTATATGAATTGTTTTCGGACGACGACGAAGACCAGACGACGCATGACGGACAACAGATGATGACGGGCTTCAGGCGAAAAGTTTAGACCCTGTGAAACAGACAAAATCACGAGGGGAATACTGACACTGACACCGTCAAGCGTGAAATATAGACACTGTGAAACAGACACACATTTATGCGTGGAATAAGGACACTGTGAAACAGACCCAATCATGAGTGGAATATAGACACTATGATACAGACACAATCATGAGTGGAATACACACACTGTGATACAGACACAATCATGAGTGGAATATAGACACTG
>NW_018408504.1:0-2606 GCF_002113885.1 Mizuhopecten yessoensis
AATACAGTCAAATTATGTAGAAACAAAACACAAAACCATTTTCTACGAACCCCTGTTGAACCACCTTTTCGATTTGTACCGGAGGTTGCCTACTTACACGGGAGATGTTAGGGCAGTACATGACTTGATAATTCTTTGTTGATTTATCGTTTTTGGTAGTTTGAACAATTTCTTGTGTTGCTTCAATAAAAATGTAAAATCTCAAGTGGTATCTTTGTTTAAACATGTCAATAGTTATCTCCCTTCGCAAAATCATACGCACAGGTAATGTTAAGCTGGTCAAATTATTCGGCAGATGAAACAGGTTACATTTGGTAGTGCATTGAGTCCAAGTTGAGTAGAAATTGAAATATTAAGTGATGAACACAACTAATGTTATATATAACCTCGATAACACAGTCTTGTTTAAGTTGGATACATCTCACTATTATAGATGCAAATTAGAGAATCGTTCAAAGGTGTGTGGGTCATGATGTATGCTGATGAGTATCGAATCTAATAATCGCTGATTTATTATAATATTTACTTGTGATTTTAGGATACCTCGTTTATGCCCATGATGTTGAGCATAAACATGGCGAATAAAATCATGAGCTCTGCCCTCAGGCGAGATTTTTATTACCAAATCATTGAAATACTAATTGATTTATTGCCTCTGCAAAAAAGACACACGGATATAAATATACATATATATTTTTTAGAGATTTAATGGCAATCTATTTAATTCATTTTTAGTTTTATTATTATTTCTTTACATTATCATGTGTATGTTTGATATATGACACTGATGCCAATAAAATATTCGCTGATTTTTATTCAAGAAAATTGATGTATACATTTTTGAAGAATGAAATATTTCTATCTTCTCTTTTAGAAATGTAATTCTCGTCGACCTTCATGTATTTATGAATCTCTCTCTCTCTCTCTCTCTCTCTCTCTCTCTCTCTCTCTAACGAATTACCGATTAAAATCATATCTTAATTTTGATCAACATCAATCTTTAATAAAAGTGATGCGTGGTGCACCAATGACAGTGAATACCTTAAAAGCTTGTCTTATGCTACTACGTTTGAACATGATAAAGTCTTTACGCATATTTTGAAAGGTCACATCGATACAATATTGGATTCAAATAAAGATCTGTCTACTTCCTTAGTGAATCAACATATGCCCCTTCCTGTAAGCGTTAACAGTTCCCTAGTAACAGACACAGACTCGTTCAATTTATACCACAAACCACTTCATTTATGTTCACGTTATAAATGTTATAAAAGACAGAATTGTGTTCCTTCTAGTTTGCAATTACAAGAATATGAGTATAGCAGCATATTTGTTAAGGTAATAAAGCTACAATAAACAGCACAAAGTAAAATCTATCGAATGCCTCTGCAAAACTTCTCCATGAAAGTGTGCATGTATCTGGTGTTCCGTCCTTGTTGACAATGTCACCTAATTCGTGCCTCTTATGGCTGCAATGTCTCCTCTTCGGTCATGTTATAACAGATTCTTTAAAATAGTTTGTGTCATAAAAGAATTATTTACGACGTACCTTTCAGATTTCTGTCATTGACTAGGCAGTTATCCATACCCCTTACCTTTTTGACAAGCAATGGTTACTACAAACTATATAATGAGCACTGATTACAGAAATATGAATATAGCAGCTATATCTTTTGTAAGCAAACCTATAATGAACACCACGAAGAAAGCATGATCGAAGGACATTGTAACTTTTCTCCATGTAATAGGTTCCATACATGTGTCCGGTGTTCCCATCTTGTTAACAGTGTCAACATATTTATGCATCTCAGCACTGCAGTTTTCCGCGTTTGGCCAAGTGATCACAGATCCATCGAAGTACATTTGTGCCATAGCTTCCTCGCGAATTTCTGTTTCAGTGACTAGGCTTTCATTTCTACAACTTGCCTTTTTTTATAAGCAGCGGCTACTACAAACTATATACTATAATCATTGAGGTACCTCCTGGTGGTCTGGTTTGTGGTAGAGATGCATTCCAAGAATTGCACAAACAGTTACCAAGGCATTGATGCCTAGATCAATTGACAGTAAGTAACATAATCGAGGGACGTTCGGCTCACTATTACTTGGCAGGCTGTCGGTCACTATTGTCATAAACACAGCCATGGCTAACAGCACGGTGATCGAGAAGCTAACACGTTCTCCAGACTCAGTGGGGAGGAGAAACACTAAAACATTCAAAAGTCTTATTATACATATAGGTACAAGTGTTGAAATGTTGATGGCCGTTTTAGTTCCAATTTTAGCAGTATTACATGTATCTGTGTCGAGATTGTGTTAGTCTCAATACTCGTATTTTTGACTTCCCACAAACCATTTGGGAAAAACCCAACCTGACCCATCTTAGCACTGGCACTTTCAAAAATTATCTCTGATGAAGAATACCTTAAGGCATTGAATCCTATTAGACATGTCTGTACATCAAAAGGATAGAATTAAATCGACAGGACATACAGGCTGGTAAACTTATATCGGGGACCAGTAGATCCCTCCGTTGAATATTAAGCGGATAGTTTTTTGGTCAAAGCCCAGAGGCTCGACTTCATCATACGGAGTAACTAGTAAGA
>NW_018408504.1:3696-14245 GCF_002113885.1 Mizuhopecten yessoensis
TATATAATGTTATTGCTCTGTATATTGCCCGGAACTTCCAAGAGTGTATTCTTGCATTACAGGTGACTTTATCACATAGTGTAATGAAACATTGTCAGACCGCATTACGCAATACAGGCGTAGTTTGTTTACCGTCCGCCGTAAACGTCATTGTTATTATTGTCATGCTAATTTAAATGAATATTTAAAATTATTTCATTTATGATGAAAAATGATGTTTGAAATAAATAATAATAGCATATTAAACATGATATTCTTCAAACTGAATTTCGAAAATGGAACTTCATTTTGTATGTTTTGTTCCCATGCTGTTGCTAGGATATTAGTTTCGTTTCGTTTCGTTTAGTTTAGTTTAGTTTCCGATACAGGATCTCTACATCCTCCCCACCGGACTCAAACATATTTTTTAAATACGTATATATATATATACATGAACACATGTATAAAAGTTCGAGTATTGAACGGGAGTTTCTCATTTTCCCAAGAACACACGCTTTTTTACCCATTATCAAGAATGCATGCCTTAATGACGTGTTCTGTCCAGAAACCTTCCTTTTTTGCCAAATGTTGCCAAAATATGTGTGTTATGTTACGATTCGATTAGATAGTTGATTTAAAATCCATTTTCTCTTTGCACATCAAGATAACATGAGGCGTTGTATTTGTAAAGATATTAAAATCATACTGAAATACCAATTGAAAAGGTGAATGTTCGAAAACACTTCTAAAATATCTTCTAAATATCAAAAATATTTAGGTTAGTGGTATTTGGCGAACTTTATCAATAGATCCGTAATTTGTTTCTCTTACGAATGTCCATACTCTTTGGTTTAAGAGATATCATCGTTGACATTTCTGATAAGGAGTATACAAAATAATATGGCCGAGGTCCGAGTCATGCTTCTGTGCAACACTGCGTTTTATAGCGTGCTAGTACTCTAAAACTTTGGTCTCCGTTTAATAAGTGAAAACCATTAACATATAACGGTAACTCTAACGAACCAAATCATACACTTAAATCAATTTCAGGATGTTAATAAATCCTTGATATATCATATATTTTCAGTGGTTGTAGTAATGCACAAACACTAACAAACACATATAAAGTTACATATTTATTCATTAATTCATAACGCAGTGACAATTGTTTTTCGTCGGTACTTTACCATATACAATATTTAGTTATTCTAACAAAAGAAATATATTTAAACTACTTGAATAAAGTAAAGTCATATTAAGTACTACATGTATATATAATCTGTATATCATATAAATATAAAGTACAATATATAGACAAACGAATAAAATAAGAACTATAACCGTTGTCATGATGGTGTAAGTGTTTGTTATTCACTGGTATTGGTTATATTTAGATGTACACATTATATTTTATTGCCAAAAAGTTGTATTAATCCTGTATGATACACTTTCATAAGTAAACAGTTTTTTTCTTTCTAAAAACAAAAGAAACAAACAAAAACAGAAAATATCTCAACGAATATCATTCAATCAACCACAAATGTAGTCATCTATGTAGTCATCACTAATCCAACTACACCTTATCCGGTCACCACTAACCCGATTGTCCCATTAACTAGTCATCACTAACCCGATTGTCCCACTAACCAGTCACCACTAATCCAATTGTCTCACTAACCAGTCACCACTAATCCAATTATCTCACGAACCAGTCACCACTAATCCAATTATCTCACTAACCAGTCACCACTAATCCAATTGTCTCACTGACCAGTCACCACTAATTCAATTGTCTCACTAACCAGTCACCACTAATTCAATTGTTTCACTAACCAGTCACCACTAATCCTATTGTCTCACTAACCAGTCACCACTAATCCAATTATCTCACTAACCAGTAACCACTAATCCAAATATCTCACTAACCAGTCACCATTAATCCTATTGTCTCACTGACCAGTCACCACTTATCCAATTGTCTCACTAACCAGTCACCACTAATTAATCCTATTGTCTCACTAACCAGTCACCACTAATCCAGCTCTTTCCCTATTCGATCACAACCAATTCAACTGTCTTCCTAATCCGACTGTCCAAACTAGGTCTGTAGTTTAACATGCTTGCCTCTTTTGCAGAGAAACAAAACTGACTGGGTTATGAAGGCTAATAATATGGAACATTAAAGTATTTCAATTTAAAAAATCAATTACAATTAACAGAATAGTTTCAAGTGGGTGATACCTGGATACTGTATCTATGTTATTATAAAATAGTACTAAAACACGTACAGGGATACATATCTGGACTAAAACATGAATATTCTGCAGAATCACAGCAGTAAAGTACATATGTAAATACCATGTGTATTTTAAGTAATATAAAATAAGCAACTAGTTTGTTTAGTCCGGAAATAACTATAAACACAACAAAGAGGAACACATCAAGAACATGTGCCACACTCTGCCAAGACGTTTTACCACAAGTGTTTTCTCGTTTTACTTGAGTTCCTTTGTTTTCATTTCCTGCATTATTGTTGATCTGTTCCATATCCTTTTCACTTCCTTCACTATTTCTTTCTGATTCCTGAATCGTGGACACAACATTATCTATGCATGTTATTCTTTGGTTTTTGATGTCTGTGTTGTTTCTGTGTTTATTTAATAATCTGTCCTTGAGGTGGGAACAAACACAGATGCATATTATTGACTGCAGCCAAGAGGGAACAGTTTGCTGCTTGGGTTTATGATGTAATCTTAATACTAATTNAATGTCTTTGCTTCTTGACATGACCTTAAATATCCAACGTTAAGATTATTGGACGAAAATCCAGAAATATGTGAAGATAGTTAATACACTGTGGATTATTCTTCACTTAGTTTAAATATATGTTTATTACATAATGTAAAACACTATTACAAACATATTTTGTCTATTTTCAAATATATAGATGACATTTTATGATTTTCCGTGTAATCAGTGAAGAGAGATAGTTAAAAAGGTTCACAGTTGACAGTGCAAACTCTATGAATTGTTTCAGATACAAACTGCAAAAGTTTGACCACAAGATTAGGGCGCAATGCATTACCATGACTTCCGACAGCGATAACCAATACTTAATGTACCAGACTATACTAATACCCGAGTAAAGAATAAGATGTTGTGGTTTGCCGACATGTTCAATACTTTTGATGAAAAATATTATCTTCGTAAACAAAAACACACCGGACATGTTTATGTATCAGGTGATATATAGGTGCCGACATATGGTGATGACAACGATGGTATTGAGATAATAATTCATTTATATGCTGATTTGAAAGAACGTTTTGCTCACAAAGCACGCTCTAGTTCTGAAGTGATATTATTATTTACCTGAATCATATGGACGAAAATTTGTGCAAGTAAAATATGTAATTCATTGTTAAAAAAAACCCTGTTATTTTGTATATTCCATCCTGTTTCTTTTTCTGTTTTTTAATTGGTTAAGATTTGAAAAACCTTGAGAAGAAATGACAAAACAACATATGGTATGATTATATCGGTTGTTTACATAGTTAACTAGTCTGACGGGCGTTTACATTGTACATAATGCAGACAATGGAGTGATGTTACAAAATAAAATACTTGCCAGCTGTAGATCAACACTTCTCGATGTAATAGCAGATAACCCATTTTGAATTGCGACACTTGTTATGGGGAATTATTGGTTCTGTGTCTGTCTGTTACTGTTATTGTTTCTCAAATATTGCATTAATTTACATTGCACTTATCAGATTTATGATTCAATAGCAAATTAAAACATGGAACCGGAATGTTTTAAAACACTATTGATCTGACCATTGTTTTGAAATGATGAGTTGGAACCGCAATGCACCATATCATATAGCAAACAGCAAAACCAATTGTTTACATCAAAGCTGTGTACAATACGACAAGAGTAATGCGTGTATTAATAATTGACACTGATTACTGTATTATAGTCATTTACTATGTTAAATAGCACAAAACGTCATAGCTTAAAAATAATTGATGGCGTCATTAATGTGCGTTCAGTACTCGACACTATTTGGTTTATAGCCATTCTTTATTTGTATGTTCTATCTATTTGATGAATCAATGACAATTTTGTTTTTTCACCTATCACTATTACAATGTACATCACGGCCATAATGGTTGTATACAATTGAAAAGAAAAATCAATACATTATAAGCAGTCGAAAAGACACAAAAACAAACAAAATATCAATAGCCCTAAATATCACTAGCGGTACGAAATTAGGAAGCACCCATTCTAAAAATTTGATAATGTAAAAAAAGTCAATCAAAGTTCATATTTTACTGCATTAAATAGCCCTTTCGTCCAAATTACAACGTATTAGACTAAAAGAGAAATGTGGAAAAACAGCGAAAGCGGAATTGCGCCTATAACACTCCTTTAAGCGTTACAAATCTACAACTCTTGGCTATAACAAAATCATTAATGTTTGAAGTAGTATTCCAGCTACAAGGTTACGGCCGACCTCGGGGACTGACAGTCGATCAGCAGTCAACGAACTGGTTACGTAGCATTAACAGATATGGAGGTAAATAAAATGGTCTGAATGAGATGAAAGAAAAAAAAAAAAAAAAAAAAAAAAAAAAAAAAAAAAAAAAAGCAAAACTTTCATTTTATAAAATTAGGCACTAGGCACTGTGATACAAGTGCAGAACAAGATGCCCACTGTAATATTTAGTCGTTTATGAAAGCAACGATTGGTAATTATAGTAGATATAACTGGGATTTTTTTCATTAATTTACGCGACGTCTATTTCAATGGAAACTGAAATTTGACGTTAATGTGAGTTTAGATATATCACCTGGTGCTACCGGTATAGTCGATTCCTCCGGACCGGGAGCATATTGAAATCCGACGTGGACCATTTCAAATTCAAATCATATGACTTGGGGATGATCCCCATGTCACATCAGACAAATCTGAAGCCTCCTACTGATATCAGTAAGGGCTGAATAAGGCAACCAGGAGGTCGCCGAAAGCTACCCGTGAGTAGGTCTTAGTTGAGAGACTCTTTTAAATGTTTGTTTAATACATTTCAAATTGTAACACAACAGGACAGAATAGTTTGGAATAATAGTGGATTAGTGAACTAGGGTCCTGCCGATGTGTATGAGGTAACGTGTCAGGCTGATGTTACATTTTATCCGTTTGACCAGCAGAAATGTTCTTTGGTTTTCGGTCTTTACATGGTTACATTGATAGATGTGATCATTGAAACATTCTCAGATGATATTCACACTGATTTTTATTATCCCAACGGAATATGGGAATTAAAAGATACAACCTGCGAGATTTATCCTGTCATGAACTCACCAACACTGGTACTGACGATTGAGATGAATAAACGTCCAATGTTTCAAGTTATAAACACTATTGTACCATTCAGTATTTTAGGACTGTTGAACATTCTGGTGTTTCTTCTCCCTGCTGAGTCCGGTGAACGTATTGGTTTTACTGTTACAGTGTTGCTAGCTATTGCTGTGTTTATGAGTAGTGTGACGGAGACTCTTCCTGGAACAAGTGAGCCTTCTTTCCCTCGACTGTGTTATCGAATTGTACAATCCTAGTATCAAGATTACATTATAAACCGAAGCACCAAACTGTTCCTTTTTGGCTACGTTATATATCATGCAAATGTATTTGTTACCACGCAAAAAAACAAAATAAACAATAAACATAAAAACAACACAGATCTAAACAATCAAAGCACCATTTGCATAGAAACTGTGGTGGCAAAGATTCGGGAATCGGAAAGAAATAATACAGGAAGTGAAAAAGATTTGGAATGGAACAGCAACAATACTGGAAATGGAAACAGCAGGCCTCAGCCAGAAGGGAAAATCACTTGTGGTAAAACGTCTTGGCAGAGTGTGGCACATTTTCTTGATGTGTTTCTCGTTGTTTTTTTCATAGTGATTTTCCTCTTAGACAAGATAGTCGCATATGTTATATGATCTTAAAATGCATATAGTGTAAACATATGTAAATAACCGATGTCATCAATAACTGCAGGATAATTTTGTTCTGAATATTTTAGTTCCGTTTCATACAGAAACACAGAATTGACAAGCAACAATATTACGATCCAGTTTGAAACTTCCTTTAATAACCCTGTAACTATATCCTCATAAAATCTTGTGTGTTTTCATAAATGTCAGCATTGTAGTAAAGTCTACTGCAACCGTCATTTATACATATCGAGGATGATGATATAGATTTGAGCCTTGTTATCATGCCATCTGTTTCTCTGTAAAAGCGGCCAACATGTTTAACTGCTGAAACGAATTTGGACAGTGGAAATTAGGGGTGACAGGAATGTGGGACAGTCGTATTAGTTATGTGACCGGATATTGGGACAATTGAATTTGTGATGGCTGGATAGTGGGACAGTCAGATTAATGAAGGCTGGATAGTAGGACAGTCGGATT
The DNA here is from genome assembly GCF_002113885.1 of Mizuhopecten yessoensis. Lineage (NCBI taxonomy): Eukaryota > Metazoa > Mollusca > Bivalvia > Pectinida > Pectinidae > Mizuhopecten > Mizuhopecten yessoensis. The sequence goes on from NW_018408504.1 coordinate 10,160, forward strand.
GTGATGGATGGATATTGAGAGAACCAGATTAATGATTGCTGGATAGTTAGACAGTTGGATGTGTGCTGGCTAGACAGTGGGACAGTCAGATAAATGATGGCTGGATAGTGGGTCAGTCAGATTAAGTATGGCTTGATAGTGGGACAGTCAGATTAATGATGGCTGGATAGGGGGACAGTCAGATTAATGATTGCTGGATAGTGGGGCAGTCAGATTAATGATTGCTGGATAGTGGGACAGTCAGATTAAGTATGGCTGGATAGTGGGACAGTCAGATTAATGATTTCTTGATGGGACAGTCAGATTAATGATGGCTGAATAGTTGGACAGTCAGATTAATGATGGCTGGATAGTGGGACAGTCAGATTAATGATTGCTGGATAGTTGGACAGTCAGATTAATGATTGCTGGATGGGACAGTCAGATTAATGACGAGCATCAAAGGACAGGATGGTGTACCGCGTGGCGCAAGGGAAGGGAGAGAGGAAACCACAATAGCGATACCTCAAGAGTTTGTCCCCTCTGTGTCCAGAGTCTGCAAAACATAGAATGTATGGAGCCGAAAAAGGATAACACGTGACCAAACAGCTGTTTCGCCCTTCTAAAACTTATCGGTGATGTTAGGGGTCAAAAACGGGCGTGGTTCAATCCAAATTGGTCTTGAAACAGAAGAGGAAGTCACAACCCCCCTTCTTTATATGAGAGAATTTGATTGACCATTTATAACCACATATATCGAACGTTGGCTGTCGGGTTGTCCAATATTCCTGCAGAGTCCTGCTTAATAAATAATCATAAATAAGATAAATAAGTAAATAAATAAATAAATAAATAATAAACAGACGGATTTCATGGGTGCCTATTTTGACAGCAGAAACCGTTAATTTGTTCACTCACATTGCAACATTGTTAAAAATTAATCAGAATACTTGTGAATTAAATACCGTTTAATGTGTGATTTGATAATATGAAATTAATAGACGCCGGCATATGACCTTTAACTATATTCATATCAGGGAATTAAACTAATGTCCATGTTCTATCATACTATCTGCGGTGGTATTAACTGTCTATATGTACCGTGATCTAAATATCACTCTTTTGTCCTAACTAGTTTTAAGCTTTTTCTTTATATAACTTGTGTGTCTCCTTTATTGTACCGAACGTAACAACGATTGGTCCTGGTTTCTCTTCCGGATCTTCGCGTGGTTTCCCGGGTCTTTCGATTGTTTTTTTTATTGTTTTTTTATTTACAGACTGCTGACATTTTCCCTGTTTCTTTGTTATCTTGCATACTTTCGCTTCTTGGTTTCATGATACCGTAAACAATGTTATCCCGCCTCAGGCAAAAATCCTGTAGTCCTATTGGTTAAAACGACATCACATGATATTCAGTATATTTTCATATTAGGTCAGTAGAATCTCACATTAGGTAAGTACGAAAGAGTTATCGTTCTTTGTCCATAAGTGTCACCTTGTAACTAGATTGCGACCAAGCGGTTTGTACAGACGACAGCCGATGACATGTTAACAAAAATGTTATAACAAACATTTTTTTTTTATCCAAAGGGCCTTCGACGGGATAAATTCGTTACACAGTTTGTTAGTGACCTAATACGGAAAAATATTGGGTCTAAAAGAAACTTGTATCGGGCGAGGCGAATACACATGCATTTATTATATATGATGGTAGGATATTGAATTTATAGCATAACGGAAAAACAGTACTTCTGCTTAAACTCTAAAATGCATGTACAAATTATTATATGCAAATGTACATAATTATGTATAGTTTATGTAACAACTTTTCATACAAAAGTATTTAGTAATAGAACAAAACCTATACCAATTATTAACCTTTTGTTGATCAAAATCGTCGACTGTCGCTTTTCTCTTTTCGGTCAAAATGACATGAGATGCTGTTTTCACCACAGGAGTTTAGATACATTCATTATATATTTTACCAAACTTCACATATACATTCCGGAGGAGTGGTGCTCACATAGGTCGGACACATTATAAGCTTTCAAGCATTTACATGTGATGATTTTAAAACGAAAGCTGCAGAAATGGCGGCACATCGTTCAAAAGGGAATTTCAGTTAAAGGATGTTGGGTGGCGCATTGGGTAGCGCACTTGCCTTTCACCAAGGCAATCGGGGTTCGATTCCCCGATCGGACGTGAAAAGGTATGAGGTCACCTGCCGGATCACGTATGTTTTCTCCGGGTTCTACTGTTTCCTCCAACATTAAGACCCCTACGCGCTAATTAACATCCAGGCCAAAAGAGTGATGAATGTTAGTTGAAATAAATAGTTTCATAATTGTTGTAAAATAAAGTTTAAAAAAAGACTGATATATATGTTTAAAAGTATAACAATAGTTTGTATGCAAATGATATGCAGATACCGTAGTACAATAAACTAATAATGGTCAACAATAGCTCGGAATAAGATTACATTTGTATCTAAGTCCATGGTAATAGTCTTTCTTTAAAAGGGCAATAATTAAAAGCCAATACCTTAAGGTTGAGAGAGCAGTGATATGTTTTTCAATTCACCATTTGAAGTTCAATTTGGTCAATATGCTTTGTACTTTAGTTGATTATTGAAAATATCAGACTCTATATATAACAGCAAAATTTGAAAAGTATTTTAAGTTCATCGTTTTTTCCGGTAAAAATGGAAAATGGAAAAAAATCATACGTTTATTTATGTACATGTACACGTTAGATGTATAAATTTCCTGCTCTATGTAATAAGGTTAATTTCTATTGCAAGCTATGCTTAAATGTTTGCCGAGTCATTTTGTATATTCTGTTTGTCGATGTTTCTTTATGTTGATGACGGTTCCAAAAGGTAATGCTACGTCTTCATAACATGAAAAGCTTTAGCGAAGCTAACAATGCTACAGGTGTGAACTGACGCCTACACAATATCAAAAGGGAAGTAACTCGCGAAAACCACAACACAGCTATCCAACATGGCTGAAACTGTCAGGGAGCCGGTGCACTTCGACCAGAGTATCGACGAAAATGAGATAGAATCGGCTGGGATTGAAGCCCTGAAAACAGTGCGACCACAATGGGATCCGACAAATATAAAAGCAAAGGTATTTGGCATTCTAAATCATGATCGCTTATAGCACTCTACTCGTGCGATTTTGTTAACTGATGCTGGCTACTGTACCGATCAATAAGCAGATTGCTCTAAGTGCATGTATTCACCAGTTTTTAAACTGCTTTGCCATGAAATATTTGCACACACAAAAATGTAAAATTTTAGTTTGTTTGTAGGTGTGTGTATTAACATGCCCTGTGATGAACGTTAGTATAGTTGGTTACAGCTTTCTCCTTGACAATATATATAAGCTCAGGCCATGCCAGTGCAGCTGACCTAGGCCTACTGCTTGATACCGTTTTATCCGCTTATAAATACACATGTACCGAGTACACATAGTAGGATGTTTTGCCATCGCAAAGCTATATATAGTCTCACTTGATTAAATAGTTCACTTATATAAACTTTATTATTTTCACAACAATTATGAAAAAAAAGTTCTTTTCAAATACTCTTGTAAAAAAAAAGACTTTATTATTTTTTGATAAAATGTGAGAGGAAACAGGCAGGGACAGGGCACCTTTTCACATTTGATCTGGGAATTGAACCCTGACTGCCTTGTTGAAGGGCAAGTGCGTGATCCACTGTACCACCCAACCAACCAAATATCCTATAGTATTTGGGTGTTGGTTTTTTTATGAATCATTTTCTGTATTTTTACCATTTTGCATTGAATGCGTAATTCCACAGTATTTCCGCATATTCTCCGCATTGTGAATTCCACACTTTTTCCGCAAGTGCAGAGTATTCGGAATTCCACAAATACGTAAAAAATGCGTAAAAAATGGAAAACTGAAATTTACGCACTTGCGTAGAAAATGCGTAAAAAAAATCCACAAATTTTCCACATTGTAAATTCCACACTTTTTCCGCAAATGCAGAGTATTCGGAATTCCACAAATACGTAAAAAATGCGTAAAAAATGGAAAACTGAAATTTACGCACTTGCGTAGAAAATGCGTAAAAAA
>NW_018408504.1:16129-100889 GCF_002113885.1 Mizuhopecten yessoensis
TTTTTGTAACATATTTGAGTTCATAATTTGCAGCAGATCCTACTTTAAATAATATAATATTATTTGATAGCGTAAAACATTGTTTTGATAGTTTTTTGGACAAAAAAGTGAACCCTGTCGTACACCTTTGGAAGGCATCACTAAATAGTTCATAGCACAGGCCCTGGGGACCTTTTTCATTTTTTAAAAATATCTCATGGGTCGTGTCTTAGGGAGTTACAAATATAACCCAGTAATGGTTAAATTGCTTTGTGGGCAAAATTCTTTTGTTCCTGTAACAGGTCCTTTGACATATAATGCCATATTATGGTATGGGGTTGTCCGTCCGGTGTAAACTTTTGGCCGAACGTCGAGGTGAATATTGTTCAGACCAGGTCTGTAAATCAGGGATAGACCGAAACTGAAGTCCACAATTGTTTTATTATATGACATTTTACAATAAGATTAATAATTGTTCATGTCATAAACAAATGGATGGCATCCATGGACCATTTTGGAATCACAGAGTGAAGGACTTCAAATACAAAAGAACATACACAAAAATTGAATTTCAGATTCAATTCATGTGATATTTAATTTCAAGTAAATATTATTTGAACAATCGACATCATCAATATTAACATAGTTGAGAATTTGATGAGATAATTCATATGTAGTTGAATTCAGTAGTGTGATTGGTAACAGATTTACAGACTGGCTGGGAAATTCCCTCGGCCTATTTTTAGTAACAGTCTGTAACACTTGTCTATGTATCTATAGGTCGAGGTCTGAAACACTTTTCTATTTATAGAACGAGGTCTGTAACATATTTACAGACCTCGTCACGTGACGTTGCTCATCCAGTCATGCAGGGCTTAGAATTAGCACCAGTCATATAATAACACTATATACATATGTAGCATTTGAAGGGTTATATTGTTCCGCCCCGCGGTACTCTTGTTTATTCTACCTTCAATACTGAAAATAATTCAACAAAACTGAAATTTTTGGACGTAACGTATAATGCATCTCACATTTTGATGCTGTGCATTTGTAATTCCTGAATACATGTACTAACATTGGTGCAGTTTTGGAGTGGGAGTTGATGGGTCACAAGGTTAATCCCTTTAGTTTTCAGTAATTCTATAGTTACTGTAGTTATCAGTAAATATGATATCACCAAAAGGGGCCGCAGTGGCCAAGTGGTTGAAGCGTCTGACATTCTGCTTAACCACTAGCCCTCCACCACTGGGTCACGGGTTTGAGACCTTTGTGGAGCAGTCACCAGGTACTGGCCATAGGTCAGTGGTTTTTCTCTGGAAACTCCGGCTTTTTCCATCACCAAAACCTGGCATGTCCTTAATTGACCATAGCTGTTAATTAAGGAAATAAAACACAAACCAACCAAGACATCACTAAATCTTTAAAATTAAATATCATTATCACAATATAATCAAGTATTATATTAGTCCGAATTATTCTGACGTTTTATCAACTTTTTTCATATCGGTCTGTCGTCGATTAAATTGACGACAGACCGATATGAAAAAAGTCGATAAAACGTCAGAATAATTCGGACTAGTATTATATGTTCTGAATAAAAAATAAACATTATATTCGACCATTGAGAAGCCCTAGCTGTTACATGTAATGGTACTTCCAAGTACAGAAAAACCTCCTTGCTATAGTAAAAATATATTATCTTTAGTTATAACTGTCACATGGCAAGATACAGTAGTTCGTAACAGGAAAAATTATCGGCATTATCTTAACATAAGTTATAAAAAAAATGTATCCTTGGGATCATCTGAAAGCTCAGCTACATTTTCGAAAGCTTGCAAAATAACTTTTCAATTAGTGTTTGTGTTCAAATCAAACTTAACATTTAAAATTCATGAATAGAATCACAATACCTACAGTAACTGTTGTTTGAGTTTTAATTAATTACACATTTTAAAACCTAGGACCTCAAAATGCACCCAAATGAGATAGAACGATGTGTTCCTCATTCTATCGCTCAATCAGTCCTTTATCAAAATTGTGATTTTTTTTTCAGGTTTTAAGTGGTGGAATTACCAACAAGTTAGTTTGCTTCTACGAAGATGGAAAGTTTGGTGAAGACACCATCGTTATCAGAGTTTATGGACAAAAAACTGATTTGATCATTGACCGAGATTCGGAGAAGAAAAACATGGTTGTCCTATCAAAGAAAGACATCTGTCCACCATTGTATGCAATCTTCAACAACGCGCTGATGTATGGATTCGCTTCTGGAATGGTCCTGGATGAGAAGACGGTCAGGGACAGTCATATAGGACTGTGAGTATATTATACTACTGATGTTGATATAAATATTGGATTATGGTAATTACTGTGCTATTAACTCAATGTCCATTTGCAGCTGTCTGTTTATCCTATTCTCCTGATCAAGGAGTACATTCATTATGTTCTGTAGTCAAAGGTGGAGCTGTTCTTTGTATAATTATTATACACAACATTATGCTAAGATAGCCAAGATCACACACATTATAAGTTGGGTTGGAAATCAATAAAATTTATCTTATTTTTATTTTATGGACTGTAGTCATAGACCTAAAGTATGAACCAAACAAACTCCAAGCAACAAACAAGATTGAATTGTTTGTAAACTTTTGCTTTCTCACAAAACCTATTATCTCCCCTGTGGAATCATCTGGAGTATTTTCATCCTCAGGTTAATTACAAGAGCACTAGTTAAACTACAGTTGGCGAAATCCCCTGAGGAATCCAGTGGATCAAAGCCGAAGAGTGAACTGTTTGATAGACTTGATGATTGGCTGCAGAAAATGCCAGAAAATTTTGATGATCCAGTGAAACAAGAAAAGTAAGTTTCCTATATAGTTGACGGGAGTCACCTTAAATCAAATCTACTTTATTAACTAATTTGAACATGTGAGTGGATTAACTCAGCAGTGGTACAAAGTACCAGATTGAGTGTGTGTGGTGGTGCTTCGTCGTTCATCAGCATTTTGTTCATCATCTGTCATAGATCTAGCTATCAACTCTTGCAGTAAATAACATCTCCTCTAAAACTGCAGGACAGAATTCAACCAAATTTTGTTGGTAGCATCCTTAAGCCATGAAGATTAATATGTATAAAAATATTAATGAAGCTGCTTTTTTCGAGGGATGGGGTCAAAAGGGGTCAAATTGTGTTATCTATTTTACATGACATCTCCCAAACTTCGGAGTAGGTTTCAGCCGATTATAGTGAAAGCATCCTTTGTCTATGGGATCAATGTTAAAAAGAATAAACCAACACCATGACCCACCTGGGGACCGAGGAGTGGGTCAAAAGAGGCCACATTGGTAGGTAATATAATTAGATCTAAATGACAAACTGAAACTTCTGGACAGGTGCTCAATCATGATAATTTTCAAACTATTTCAAAACAGTATACAATAAATAGCTAAAAATTACTAAAGGTAAATTTTTCAATCGACCCAATCAAACTATGTACATGAATGTCAAGATTAGGTGACCTATTCTTCTTTCCTAACTTTGCTCAATTTTCAGAAGACTATACCGGATGAGTTGTTGTTTTGATTAAGAAAGTATGTATGTTTCCAAAAACAAAATTTTCATTTGCTTAGCAAACATTATGTAATTGTATCATCTAATTAGGGCCCCGCATTAAAGATGCAGGTGCCCTATAGTAAACAGGTTGTCCGTCCGTCTGTCCGTCCGTTTTTTTATTTTGCACAATATTGACAGAAATAAATGGAGTAATATGTTTTTAAAATTTTACATGATGATTTCCCATGCATCCTTAGTTTAGCTATGCATTTGGCAGCTGGACTTGTCAACGAAACCTTCATCATATTGTACATCAAATTCAAACTTCAAAGGTTCCCGTCAACCTTATAACTTCAAATTTTGTACATCATTCATTGACTCTGATTATGTGAAATATGATTAGGATATACATGTATGATCTGTTTCATACAATGGTACTACTTAGACTTGTACTATTTTAATCCTTTTACCACTGAACAGCATAATAGCTATGGAGCAAATTCTACATGGGATAGAAAATGAAAAAATAAAATGATCAAGGTTAACAGCAGGAAATATTTCTCTTGGGGAAATATTTTTAAAGAAAACATCTGATACATGTATATGTAAGTAAGAAGTAAAATGGCTTATGATATATGATTCTATGCTAGCTGGTATAATTTCCTGTTGATAACACAATGTTAGATATTTCATTGATTGACTACAAGCTGTCATGTTATTTACTCACGAAGATGTGTATAACACAGCTGGAACCACCGGCATTGAGTCTCTTACTGACGGAGTGTTTGTTAGCTTGAGAATAGAAACATTTTTTTCATTCTGTGAAAATATTTCTTTGAAAAGAGAGTGGAAGATTTAGCTGAGGATTTTTTATAGGTTTTGAAATTGCTTACCAGTGGCAAGTTGCACATTTTTATTCTTAAGGATCCTTGTCCCACTGTCCTGTGAGGCAACACACTAGAGAGTTCAACTTTTTCCATACCTACAGTAACCTCCCCTTAATTTCATCTTGAATATAAGTAGGTTGAAGTAGTGTTGTTCCGATAATCGATTATAATCGAAAGTCAATCGATTGTACAACCAACTCAAATTAATTGATTGCTAAATTTTGTAATTGATTTATCTGTATAAATGTTGCATGCTGTTTTCTGTTGATATCTGTCAGATTTACTCTTAGTCAAGTTCTAGTAGTATTGTAAAAACTAAAAGTGTAAAAACATAAAAGACTGTAAAATGGATATACCAATTAAGTCAGCCTTTGATTTTGCATGTCAAAATTATGCTGTAAATCCCAATTGTAAGTGGTACTATCAGAATTACATATATTTCAAATAGATTTACCAGAATTTGGATGTTATGATTATAATCGATAATCTTTCATTAAAAGTTTTCCAATAATCGATCATGATTTCCGCTTCCCATTCCCAACATGATGTTGAAGCTTGGCCGGGGAACTATACTGTTGAACAGTGAACAGGTAGCTCATTTTAAAGTGACACTACTTATAAATGATTGGAAGTCCAACCCCACCCCCACCCCCCCCCCCACCCGAACATTGTTTTAGAAGAGCTATCAAATGTTCCATAATATTTACATTGGATACCACTATTCCTCATGGCTCTCTCTATTTCACTCAAACTCAACCTTTTCTTTTTCTGATCTGATGAAATTTAGTATATACATGCCAGTCTGTACTATTTCATTTGAGGCACAATATACTACCTATTAACATGTATAGACGAGCACGCTGCACAAAATACCCACAAGAGGGTGTTGCAGTATGGATAGATAGAAAGATAGGTCCAGGATTTGAATCCAAGCCTGGTCCCATTGCATTTTTATTCTCAAATTAATATTACCAGGGTACTGTTGTTGATTATGTAATCTTTTTGAAAATGATTATTTATTTTTCGTCAGAGTTCTTTAAGGTGTAAAACATTTATTTTCAAAAATGGTTGATGGAAACTTATGTTTAATTTTCATGTAGGTAAAATAGTTTCCATTTCATTTCAAAGTTACAGTTTTGGACAGCGATAGAAAATCCTTAGGGTAGTGGCAATGAATGACCTTCGCCCATATTCAAGGTCACAGTGGTCAATATATGTTTAAATCTTTAAATGACTTGTTCTGAATAACCAAAAGGTCCAGGGTAATGATATTTTGCCAAAAGCATGCTGGGTTAGAAGACTATAAACTCTGTTCAACCTAATATCCTTGTTCGACATTCAAGGTCACAGGCGTCATATGTTTAAATCTTTTAATAGGTTCTTATGAATCAAACACTGATATTCTGCCTGTAGCTGTATTTTAGTCCACTTTTAAGATTACAAGTGTGAGATTAATACCAGGTGAGCGAACAGGCCCATTGGGCCTCTTGTTATATTAATGTATTCCCTAATACATGTATGCATACAAATGTACTTGCTAACTCTCCGTATTTAGGAGGGAGACTCCCGATTTTGGACCCTAAAATCTAATATTTTCAACCAGATAAAAATGTATGGTAGAGCCTACTAAAGTTTTCTAGGGGTGAAAGGGTTAATAATGTGTTTTTCTGTTAATATCCTTATTTAAGAAGTCCTAATTAATCAGTTATATTTACAGGGGGCATGTTTTTTAGGATGTATACAGTACTACTGTTTAAGTGTTATATTTACTATAGAACTGGCTTAATAGCCTGTTGTGGTTATATCATGTCTTACATATAGTTATAAGAGAGAGATATTCATTGCTGAACAGGATCCAAAGTCCAAAATAGGGTATCTAGTGCACAGCCGTTGATGTATGCAGTTTTACAATGCAGTATTATAGGTACAACTGATCGGATAAGACGATCTATTTATATTGGTAATAGCCAATCTAGATGACAATTAAAGTGAAGCCATGCATGTTACACTGACCAAGATTAACTTGTAGTCCGTAAAAACAAATTAAATTTTGTATGGATCCTTTGAATGACTTTTTGACAACACATTTTTTGAAAAAAGACATAATCTAAAATGAGACTTAAATAGCTTTTGTTGTTCACAGAACTAGGAAGGATTTAAGAATCACATACATACAATAATATAAATTCAAAATATTTAATTACTTAAATGTAAATTTAGCATGTCATTTTATTAAGATTGTTAGCTTTCTCAATCAATTCGTATTAAATACTTACCTTTAAATTTGTTTGCTTGTATATTAAGTGAATTGAACAGGGTTCACATACATGTAGGTCGCACAGGGTCAAAAAGGTCAAACAGGGTCAAACAGGGTCGCACAGGGTCATATTGGTCAAACAGAGTCATATATAGTCCACACATATTTGGTCACAGGTTTCACAGGGTCATTTAGATAACACAGGGTCATAAAGTGATATGGGGTCATAGGTCACAGGGCTAAAAATGTCAATAAGGACCAGAGGGTTATGAAATCTCACATAATCCTACCAAGCCACACAGAGTCCTACTGCATTAATTTGAGACACAGTAGCTGAGGAAGTCTAGTTGTAGGACGCCCTGCTCGTGACTGAAGGGTTGGAGGTTCGAGGCACGGAACTTTGTTGTATTCTTGAGCAAGATACTTTACTCTGCTTGTTCCAGTCTACTCAGGTGTGAATGAGTACGTTACATGGTTTGGTATACATATATAGTTCTAGAATTGTTGAATGCTAGCTGTGAGCGCTTGAATGGCAGCACCGGCTGAATGCTCCCTATGGAGTTGAGAAAGGTATTGGCTCGTCGCAAAGGCCCTATAACAACAGATAATAATTTGTGAACTGCTTTGAGATGATTGACCTACAAACTAGGTTGTGATAAAGTGATATATATATAAGAACCTTGAAATATTAATTATTTTTATTAACACATATAGGGTATTACGAGGCTACACAGCTGTGTCACACTGGGTCAAGTAAGTTCATACATTAAGGTGAAATTTCAGTTTATCAATTTTATTAACATGGTGTCCATTTCAGATTTTCTAAGCATATAAAGCCCCGGTCAGTACTGGAGAGTGAATTAGCCACTCTGAAGGAGCACCTGGGAGCCATGGAGTGTCCTATTGTTTATGCACACAATGACCTTCTGGTCGGAAATATCATATACAACGAAAAATCAGGTACTACACTTTCACATTTCAATGTTGTATTGTGTTGCTCATAGGTATTTCTGCTGGAATTAGCTATTCAATGAAGTGTTTTACGATATTTCTTTTTGTCATTTTCAATAATGCACTCAAATAACATGTGGTTTGTGAATGCAACACTTAGAAATGTCCATGCCCTTTGTCAGTGTTCTTGTCCTGACAATGTTTTCCTGTACAATATCTCTTGATATCATACTATAATTTTCTTAAAAAATCAATATATGACTGCCAATAGCCGTCTTTTATTTTATACAGATACATTTCCAGGCAATTCATTTTGAAGAAATTATTGGATATTAATAAATCTTGCCTTTTATACAAACTACCTATACCCAAGTCTGTTACTCAGGTGATCATTGCTCGAATGAATTTGTGCATATTTAATTAATCTGCTGCACTCTGATTGGATAATGTCTCTTGAAACAACTTTTAGACTCGTAACAAAATCCTGTACTAACTACCCATGTCCATTGCCTAAGCTTGGTGTCTGACAAAAATTTATTCCCAAATATTTGATTGGACTTATGTGACCTTATCCAAAATACTACAAAGAAGAGTTTCACTCTCTTCTTCCATCGTAAGTAATTTGAAATCTATCAGCCTTTTACCCTAAGCTGGTTCACACAACATCTGCTTTTGTGGAATTTAATAATCATTTAGTTTCAGGTAATTTGTTAATTTAGATGTTTTTAGAGGCAGAGTTTTTTGAAATGATTGTTACAAATAGTCATTAATTATGTTCCTGATAATATACAGTACCAAACATGCTCACACAGCGTATCGGGGAAAACAATAGCACAGGATCTTCATACACATGACAATCGATCGTTCCTTTTTAAGATTTTCTGATTGCGTTTATATATATTATTATTAACAGACAAAGTGACCTTCATAGACCACGAGTATGGGATGTTCAACTACCAGCCGTTTGACATCGGAAATCACTTCTGTGAATTTGCAGGTTTTGTATTTTTTAATATACTTGACGACACTTTGCATATATTTCAGTTTTTTTAGCTGACCATCATCATATAGTGGGCTGTTCAAATCGCCCTTCGTCCATGGTCAGTTATTCGTCTGTCCTTAAAAAATTCCTGTTATTGCTATTTATCAAAGTCATGGTACTAGACATATGTTTCCTTAACTTTATATGCAGATTCCCTTGGTCCATAGTTTTATATATAAGATAAAGATTATTTGTAAGATATAGCTAACAGGCAGCCATCTTGGATTTTGATTGTTCAAGTTTGTTTTTGCTATTTCTCAAGAAGCACTGATCTTTCTCAAATTTTAAATGTAGGCTCCAGTAAATATGTCAGATGACAACCTCGCTTTAAAAGACACAGCAGAATGAAGGTTTGATTTGAAAATTACCACAAGGTGCATCTATAGTGTTTACACAACTCAATCCAACAGATAAATATAAAGGAGAAAAGATAAATCTTGCATAGAACCTATGAAGATGGAAGGCTCAAGTGAGCAACATTTTAGGTCTCTCTGGGATCACTTTTTTTTTTGTAAGTTATAAGTTTATTGCAGGCCAATTACATGATTTACATACAACTTACACACAGAAACAGTTAACTTGTTCATTGCATTTGTTAAGCGACATATTTCACAAACATTAATACATTTAGCACACCACACTCGCTCAAACAAATTAACTTCCAAATATTTAATGAAATTATATTTATAATAATACTTTAATTAACTAAACTCTGGGGGTATTGAGAGAAGCAACTAGACTCTGAAAATGTCTTCAGCCATGTTACAAAAGAACCATGATTCTTGTGAAATCATTGATATTTTTTCATTATCCCTGTTTGCATCTATAGCATAAAAGACTTTTATCTATAAATGGTTCTTGGTACTTGACACTGCAGGGTTAGATGAAGTGGATTACAACCTATACCCAGACAAGGAGTTCCAGATGGGATGGCTGAGAACCTATTTAAAGGAGTGGAACAAGGCGAACGGCAAATCAGCCGATATACTACAGGCAGAAGTAGAAACACTATATGTTTACGTCAATAAATGTGCCTTGGTAAGGCTTTTTTTGTGTAAAACAATGCCAGTGGATCACTGAAAAAGAAGTGGAATATAAAAAGTATAATGAGAGTCAAATTAATGATCTTCATATCGTAATCTGAGATCACTCATAATATACTAATTATACCTGCCAAATGTATTATTTATCCTGAAAGATGAGTCATTCCATTACTACAGAACCTGTCTAGACTGACTGCTCATTCACCCAGTACAACAGAACATGTCTAAACTGACTGCTCATTCATCCAATACAACAGAACCTGTCTAGACTGACTGCTCATTCACCCAGTATAACATAATCTGTCTAGACTGACTGCTCATTCACCCAGTACAACAGAGCCTGTCTAGACTGACTGCTCATTCACCCATTACAACAGAACCTGTCTAGACCGACTGCTCATTCACCCAGTACAACAGAACATGTCTAAACTGACTGCTCATTCACCCAGTACAACAGAACTTGTCTAGACTATATGCTCATTCACCCAGTACAACAGAACTTGTCTAGACTGAATGCTCATTCACCCAGTACAACAGAACTTGTCTAGACTGACTGCTCATTCACCCAGTATAACACAACCTGTCTAGACTGTATGCTCATTCACCCAGTACAACATAACCTGTCTAGACTGACTGCTCATTCACCCAGTACAACAGAACATCTCTAAACTGACTGCTCATTCATCCAATACAGTAAAATCAAATAATAACTCAAAACAATAAAGTGTCATGATAGACCAAACTGTGATAGTTGTCATATAGTTTTGTTCCCCTATGAAATATTCAATAGATTTAGAATAGATTTTTCTTATTTTGAAAATTTACCTAACTCATTCACCCCTGAAGTTTCATAATGAACTATTCCAACCTATGAATTGGAAGAGTTCAAATGTGTCTTCAGGGGTGAATGAGTTAAATTCAGGTTATTTATTGATATCAAAGTTTTACTTTCTACACAGACAATGTACAATTGTCATATTAAATGTGTCGCGACGTTTCAAGACCGACTGGTCCCTTTGTCAAGATATATGCCATAGCTTGTCAAAGGGACCAGTCGATCTTGAAACGTTGCGACACTTTTAATACGTACATTGTTTGTGTAGAAAGTAAAGTAAAACTTTGATATGAAATTATGAATTATGAATTTGATATATTTCCAAACTGATGAATCTTATTGAAGGTTATTTATTATATTGTTACTTTGTGTTGCAGACTGCTCATTTCTTCTGGGGAGTATGGGCCCTTATACAAGCCAAGTACTCCACCATTGACTTTGATTACCTTGAGTAAGTGGAATTAAAAAGATAGCTTCTCGGTTTTCAATAAGCTTGAAACCTGCTCAACTCATTCACCCCTGAAATTTCATAATGAACTATTCCAACCTTTGAATAGGAAGAGTTCAAATGTGTCTTAAGGGGTGAATGAGTTAATTATGGAAATTACATTTTATCGATGTAACGAGTTCCCAAATTGAAAGATTTTCCTGTGATATACTCTGAACTGAAGTAAATACGTTATTTCTGAATCAAGATACTGCCGTATTTTCAATAATTTGATTTAATGAATTAATATTTGGTTTTAATGTTTTATTGCTAACCAGCAGTTTCTGTTGTCATCTTTATATACTGATATTGAGCTCAAACATTTTTATTTTGTTTTACATTAATTACCTAATTGCTCAATGTAAATTTGTCCTTCTCGCACTATGTTTTTACTAGGTATGGTGTTATAAGATTTGGTGAATACTTCAGACGAAAAGAAGAATTTCTGTCTTTACAAGTACCTAGCAAATAAATTACCCTGAAGGTGAGAATTTGTCACGAATCAATGGTGATTTTATTGTGGCCAACTCGTACATATTTTACACCTTGATGTCATTGTTTACATTTTGCTGGTCATTTGTCCCATGAAGGTAACAGTCAGGACATATCATGCTAGTCATTGAAACGTCACACATAAACATTTCACTGGTTATGCTGTATGAACCTACTGTAACAATAATTGATACTTACCAACGCAAAGAAACTGTTTAGAAATATTTATCTGAATATGTTACAAAATATCGATTGGGCCAGTGGTTTCTATTTTACATATAGGAAGGCTGTATTCTGCCACCCTTGTGGCATGACCTTAAAGGCGGAAAGGGTTTAAATCATTACTAACGATGTGATAAACTCAATATATATTATTGGACACAACTGGGCCATATCATTTGGGAAACAAGCCAGTTTATAGAATAACTACTAATGTTAAAGAAGATTTACCCCAGGATAAAATAATTTGGCCGGTTACACAATAATCCGGTTTGGACAGAGTCCACTGTAGAATCCATTGGCAGAGGGGATTCAGTTAAAGGAGGAAATTTGTAGAAACCCAAATCTGAGGTTGTGAAAATGTAACTGTTATTACATTTTAATCTACAATGTCTAGAAAACCAACAGTTTATCTGATAGCTCATTTAGTTGATAAAAAAATATAACATTTTCTTTGTGTTTATAGCTATTGTTGGTGCGTTCTTCTGAAGAACTGAAAGGTATAGAATCTTTTTATTTGGCTGGTGGCTTCCTGGGATAGAGCCCGACTAAGTTAAAAAACGAAAATGACCTTGACCTACTTTCAAGGTCACAGGAGTCAGATATGTCTAACGCTTAGAACAACTTCTTCTGAAGAACTGGACGGTATAGAACCTTAATATTTGGCTAGTTATTTCCTGGGAAAGAGCCCAACAAAGATTGCGAAAGAAAATGACCTTGACTTACTTTCAAGGTAACAGCATTCAAATATGTCAAATGGTTCAAATTACTTCTTCTGAAGAATTAAAATTCCTAAAATTATAATATTTGGCTGGTGACTTCCTGGGATAGAGCTCACCAAAGTTTGCGAATGAAAATGACCTCAACAACATTTTAAAGGATTTGTTCTCAAGAACTAAAAAGAATGGATTCATAAGATTTGGCTGGTAGCATTTTGGAATAGAGCTAACCAATTTGAGAAGGAAAATGACATTAGCCTACTTACAATGTCACAGGGAAAAATATGTCAAGCAACTTCTGAAGAAGAATAAAAAAGCATAGAATCTTATTTTGCTGGTTGTTTCAACAGATGGAGCCAACAAAGTTTGCGAGGGAAATATTTTTAGTGCAATATAATATTTAATGAGAATATTTTGCTATGACTGCTTAAATATTCAGGTGAGCAATACAGGCCCTCTTGGGCCTCTTGTTTTAATTCATAAGAATAGTTTGGGGTTTTTTTTCAAATTTTTATGTACAATAGGAGTAAAGGACTATTTTGAACTCAGGGTGATCTTTCAAACAGTGAGTGCGACATGGTGCATGCAACCATTCAATAAATAGAATATGACGTCATTTCGTAAATTTTATCACATCCCGCATCATGCTGCAATCGTCAACCAGGATATATGACTCTATGTTGTAATTTCTTTATCACATCCCGCATCAATCGTCTACCAGAATAAATGACTTTATGTCGTAATTTATTTATCATATCACACATCAATTCTCAACCAGGATATATGACTTTATGTCGTAATTTATTTATCATATCTTACATCAATTGTCAACCAGGATATATGACTCTATGTTGTAATTTATTTATCACATCCCACAGCAATTGTCAACCAGGATAAATGACTATGTCGTGATTTATTTATCATATCACACATCAATTGTCAACCAGGATATATGACTTTATGTTGTACTTTATTTATCACATCCCACATCAATTGTCAACCAGGATATATATCTTTATGTCGTAATTTATTTATCACATTCCGCATTATATCTTCAACCAGAATAAATGACTTTATGTCGTAATTTATTTATCATATCACACATCAATTATCAACCAGGATATGATGTCACTGCGTAATATTCTATGACATCCCACATCAATCCTCGACCAATATGAGCTCTGTCAAACGCTCCAGCACAGTGTGTGATATTGAAGATACAATGTACTTTTCTTTTTATATTTAAGGTAGGCTTTCTTTGCTGACATCGGATGTGAATTTCTCTGTTTTGCAGAATAGCTTGATGGATTTGTTGAGAGGCTTTGGGACGGAATGCTGATGTAGTGCCTAAAGTGTTCAAAACGGACATTTGAAGGAGACATGACATTTTATAACAAGATATTCGTATTCACTGTATTTTCAAATCTATATTTTTATTTGACACAAAATTATTTTTATGAATTATATTGTGTATGGAGACAGGAACATTTTTAAAATTTTGTGCTTGGTGCAGGACTTGTTTTATATTTTAGACTCGTATTGAGGGTACACTCGCATAAGCCATCTTCTGGTGAAGGAAAGTGATATAAATGTCAAAACAGATTTTTGTTTTAAAATTGATATGATATTGCTTAGGGTAAGTCCAACATTCAGGTTGTGCTTACAATTATACTCAGGTTTTAGAATTACTTAAATTTTCCAAAGGGTACACTACAAATATATTTTAGTTAAAATACCAAAACCTATGGGACCAAGGCATACGGATGGAGAAAAACTAATGCTGAGCTCAAAATGATCCCATGCCAAGAAAATATCCGCTAATTGCTTATAAATATATATATATATGAAATTGTATAAAGAAAATATAAACATTTCAAAAACTATCTTCGAGAAATAATACCGTGGTTTATAATATTTACATATTTATAAAATGTTAATAGATTTATTGTTGCAATAAAATAATAAAAAAAAGTCTTATCTGTTATTTGCATCCTTTTTTCTGTTAGCAGCTGGTATCATTTACTTTCATACACTTAAAAAGATTTTAAAGTAAAGTTTATGATTTGAGATAACCTGTGTGATAGGGTATCACAATTTCAACGCTAAAACGATTATAATGGGCTTCCCAAAATGACCAATATCTATGAAAAAAGTAAGTATTTAAGATCGACCAACATATTCATGTCCGACACAATTGGAGCTCTACACTGAACGCCAAATCTGCATTTACCTGCAGCAATCTGACACCGTTCGATTCACAAACCTTCAAACCGAGGGTAAGACATTCTGGAAGCTCACACAAAGGTTTGAGATTCCTTGGGCATACCTTCCCTGGGTGATGATTTCCTATCAAGAATATCTTACAAATCAATGGATATCGGTTTCTGTCTCGCCACCACGAAGTGAAAGCGATACTAAGGTGCCGCTTTTCCGGCGGCGTTTAAGTTAGTTTCTCTGAAACCATATGGGCTACACCAACCAAACTTGACTTGTGCATTGATGGTCAAAGTGGGGCATAGGCGAGACATATAAATCCAAGTGGCTTGTTGTAATCTGTTTTCTCTGGAAAACTGATTGGGACGTCATCTTATTGTTCCTTTGAGTTATGACATCACGTCTGTCATATATTTTGTGACAGAAATTGTTCCCCTACCTTGAGGGTGTAATCGAGGACACTGTTACACGTTTAAGGCAGGGAATTATTTTCCCCATCCTGTTATTTCAGTCACATCTTCATCGAAAGTAGTTTCACATGTTGGTCAATAAGAAAAGCATTTGTATGCATATCGCTTTTCACTTATGACCTTACAATTGCAATTTAGTATATTGTATGATGTCATAGTTTAGCGTTTTCTATATTTTGCTCGAGAATATCCCCCTAAGGGATGACAAGTTAATATTTCCCATCTAAATGGGGTAGCACAGGGAATGTGTCTGGCCATGTCTCGGCTGATGAACATAACTTTATGACTTTCACAGTGTATATTAAAATTATCTCTGGTTGAAAACCGTGGTTAATTCATTCATTGAAAAGAATCAAATATAGCTCCTCTGGTCAGGGAAAGTGGGGTGTATCTACCGTTTATACAACGCTGAAAACTGGGTAGTCATCTGGGGGCTCAGGAATGCACCAGAATAACCTCTGTCTCTGATCCCGAAGAAACAGTTTAGTGTCAACCAAAGCGTCTACATGACGATATGAACAGCTATATCATCGTTACGGTTTAGATATTGTTTTATTGATAATGTGAGCTTTGTTCTCGTGGATGCATTTCTCGAATCGAGTGCACAAATCAATGTCGTTATATCTAACTACAGGAAGTAAGGGATGCGACTGCTAAGATCTTGGCATAACGATATTGATCCTGTATGCTAGATGGTTGTCTGACGAAGAGGTTATGAGTGCAAGCTATGTCGATAGAATCGTTATGAATGGAGATACCCTCGTTAAGTCCGAAAAGAAGCGTTATCTGAAATTAAACAATATCAAAGAGAGCTCACTTTGGGTATGGCGGCATGATGTTAAAAGCTTACTACAATGTAGAGGTCTGTGATGTCAGTTGAAGTGTAGCACATTGGGCATAAAAACAAACCAAGAAGTGAAACCGAAGACAAATCCATCGACAATATGAAGTTGGTGATAAGCCCTGGCAGAAGAAACGTGTTTTTTTAAATGAGCGATGAACATTATTTATTACACTGTACCTTCCAACTCTTTTACTATCTTTCTTGAAATGGACCATCCTCGATACTTCAAGGGTTACCTCACTTACGTTCTTGCACCCCTGGAACTTGTCATAGCAAAATCGAAGGCTCAGTATGGATGAGACAGGAGATACGTTTGATCTTCTGATGTGAATCAAAATAATCTCGCGGTTGTCTAATGGTAACATTGACTGGCTTTGAAGTCAGCTGGTGTCGCTCCACTGCAACCTTCAAAGGCCAGGAAAATATGAAGTTGTAGCTAGAAATGTACCACACAATCTGCAATGCACCAGCCGTCAAACTGAAGAGCTATAAAGATAAGCATTAATTTCACAGTAAAAAAAAACGGGAATCAGAAAATTATCTGTGTGAGGCAATCTTAGAGCAACACAAACACAACTTTACGCACAATATATTGGACTCGGTCCGCTCAGATGAAGTCTAACCTTAAAAGCCAGCTCACTTATTCCTGTTTTGGGTTATGGGGCCAATGTGGAAAAGAAGGGAAAGATATAGAAATTATCTCTAAATATACGGGAAAACATGTTCACATAAGATCCATCGATATTACAGCGATAATTGTGACCAAATGATAGCAACACACCAACATTTACCACGCGAGTGGTTTGGTTTTGGGTTTTTAGGGTTTAACGTCCTATCAACAGCTAAGGTAATTGAAAGACGTGCCTCCATGTGTAAAATGTATATCTGCATGTGCTCCGGAGACGGGATGTGTTGGTGTAGTTGCCTCCCTGTGATAGCACGGATCTGATGCCGACTTTATAGTGCTATCTTACTGAAATACCATGCCAAAGGCAACCAGCACAAGATTCCGCCCGGTCACAAAATACTGACAACGTGTTAACCTGTTGTTGCCGTTACCCTAAATACTAAGCAGGGAATAACACCTACAATTTTTAAGGACTTAAGTATGTCCCGGCCTAGCTATAGGGACAGAACCAAATGCCTACCCCACTTGGGCGAACGTTCAATATTAAAGCCAGAAGTGAGATGTTGCAAAGCAAAGAGATAGGAAATAAAAGGAAGTTAGAAAGAAATAGGGAGAAATAGAAAAATCCTAAATGTTGCAGATTCATTTTGGTCGCTTTTGTGTCCTCAAGTAGATTGCAAAAAAGCAAATCCCCATTTCTGCAGGCTGTTACTACATAAGTCGCCTCTTACGTTACTTGCCGTGGACAACAGATGGTGTATTCTTTCTGATGTCCGATCTGCA
Organism: Mizuhopecten yessoensis; assembly: GCF_002113885.1. NCBI lineage: Eukaryota > Metazoa > Mollusca > Bivalvia > Pectinida > Pectinidae > Mizuhopecten > Mizuhopecten yessoensis. The sequence continues at coordinate 33,536 of NW_018408504.1, forward strand.
GGGGTGTCCGCAAGTGGTACGTTTTTGAGAACCACTTGCGGACACCCCGGCAGGTCGGGGATACTAAAGTTGTTGAGAACCTTAAAAATTCGTGTCACGAAAATAATCAAGCTCGAGCAGAAAAATCACAACCTTTGAGCCGCGGAGAACCACTACCAAACATTTGTGTAAGATCAAGAAAACTGACAAGATTACCGATGCTATAAACACGAGTTTGAAATTGTGTTTAGTGTGACTTTAGATACACAACTAGTAAGCTGGAAATAGTACAGTAATTTTAGTGTTGCCTGTATCTGAAACAGTGTAAAACTTGAACGCGTGTTTTTCTAGAGTGAAATAACTCGTACTAGAATACCGTATTCATTTCTTAAGGAGGGTTGTTGCCAATAGATAGCCAATATTAGCTTTGTGTTCCGTTGTTTTAGTTGATGCACTCAGAAACATTGAAACAACGCGTATGTACCATTCTCTTTTGATAATAAGCCTTTCACAGAACAGCTATTTGGCATAATAATCCATACCTGCATTGATGATTGTCAATTATAAATTATATTCGGAAGAAATATAAGAATGCTGTTCCTATTTCATAAGCCTTTTGAAAAAACGTACCCTACAGTAACTCTTTGTCTCTAAGAAAGGTTGAGACTTTACCCATGTCGACGTTGTTTTTGCAACAGGAATGTGTCCGGTTTTATTGTCATAATATCACTCAACAACCAATTCACCCGTAATTAACAATTTATTTGTTTTTCTTTCTTCATACGTTTGAACATTTCATACAAATTTTGATGACAATTTGAATAAATTTGCAAGTTTGATCTTCAAGCCTTTTTTGGAGCAACGGTGAGATGTATAGCTCTTCTTTTTCAAAATCCTCCAGATGACGAGCTTTTTACAGATAGGAATGTCATTTAGATTATACTTCCTGACAGAGCACTTTCGCATTGTGACCGGAAGTCGCTATGGCACATGCAACAGTTGGCAAATGATAGTTGCCCGAACATATCCGCGCACTGCATACACGTCGGCAACAACAGTTTAATATCGTTCATGGAGATATCCCTGTAGTCACAAGGGTAACACGGCATGTCACCATCAGTGTCAATGACGACCTTGCAGAAAGTGTTCTGTATTATGACAGTGAAACAAACCACCGCCAAAATGCTCGATACTTTGCTGTTCATCTTTGGCTTGTGATCTTGTGATGTGATCTTGAGTATCTGAAAAGAAAGCAAAAAATATTAACAACTTTCTCAAGTATTGAGCTCGTCAGATATAAGTACGTGTTGCTTTAGACACCCGTCTGGTTACCAGAACTTAAAGCACACGATAAATGTGTTGAGCTTGTTTCTTCGGTAATGTTTTCTGCTCTTCAAAATGTCATAATTTGCACTACCATTTCAGAATAATTTAGGAAATTAATTTTATAACAATTTGTTGCGATGCGGGTGAAAGTCGGTTCAATAACTAGAATGTAAGATAGGTCTTCCACACGTGAAGGTTTGAGACATTATCTATACTTAAATATACATCTGTATATACGCTACATGACCATTCTTTCAAAAAAGTACATCGGAAATCATTAAAGCCGCCACGGCCGTCATTTATTTATATAGAGAGAATCTTGAATGAGTGTCCATGTCATATTGAATTTATTAAACAAGTTCAATGATTGTATATGACACGAGCCTCATATAAAATCATTGAACGAGTTTAATAAATTTGATAAATGAAACATGACAATGACACGAGTATAAGATTATATTTATTACATGACATTCATAATTTGAAAAAAAACTTTCAACACAATTATGTGTTATCCGCTGTCTCTATAGTGATCAAAACCAAAGTAAAGTACTCCGATCACAGTCTTGTAGTTCCGCGCAGTGCAAAGAAGTGCAACATTTTTATAATAATGATAAGTGTTACGTGCAATGAAAAAAGTGGCAATGCTCGCGCCAATGTGTGGATGCCACTAACACTATCTGCAAGTCGCGTCCTCTTCTTATAATGCTAACATTATCAAATTGTGGTAACTAACAATCTATGTACATGTATTTAGGGTATGGAAATAATTGAAACTGATTATCGTTGTAATTGTTATGTTTCACGGGTGTTAAGTAAATAAACATCCCCAGTGTATGTTTCTCGAAGGCATTACTGATACAAACATATAAATGCCTTTGTTAGATCCTTACCTAAACAACATTAGCAATAAACATTTCCAACAAGAACTACTGCATGTGAAAGTTTGTCAACCGGATTTTTGGTCAGGTCCTTCCAACATAATGCTAGAATCATTGGGGACCAATCATGGCCTGACGTCAAATTCAAATTCCTGACGAAAATTATCAAATAGATTTCGATTGATATTTGTTGGCAAACAGAGCTGGAGGCACGGCTAGCACGACTTTGTTCCTGCAATAACGGCCTTACCCCGATTAGTAAAACAACGTACATAAAGGAATTTAAATGGATCGTTTTAACATGAATTTATAATGGTATTCAACACAGTTACATTTAAACATATTCTCAAAGAAACGTTACTACGAATCCTGGAAAATGTGTTGTAAAAGATAATTAATATTAAAATGTTATATTACAATCCTTAGAAAGAGCACACTATTGATGATGACACGTTATGTGATGAAACAGGTCTACTTCAATGTTTTTGTAATGATTGTTCATTTAACGCATTGATCAGATCAACTGGAACGATCTTCAGAATCATAAATAATTGTGTTTCGTGTTGTTTATACTTTCGCCTTAAGTATCATGTTTGTTTCATAACAAAATCAAAGGAAATATAAATTGGACCTCATTTATATTCTCCACAAACAGAAAATTGTGGTGTCATTTACTATGAATGCTTATATGATCATATTTCATATGTAACGTGCAACATTAAAAGGCTGCAATATAACTATGTTCGATTGTGATTTGTTGAAATGAAGATGTCTATATGACTGGTGTCAAACAACGGAAACAGCGAAGACAATACAGAACTTCTCATTGTACAACACCCCAGCTGTTCGGTAATAATTAGAGAGATTTTGAGAAACCTTGGACTATATCTAAATTATGTGTGTGTGGTTGACAAACTAACTATGTTGTTAAATTATCTTTAAACAATACACAATAATCTTCTATGTAAACAATGCAGCCCTTCACATTCTGGTTGAAAATAATAGGGTTCATTACTGTTGTTTGCTAAAGAGAACAAAAACGTCACCGCCTCCCTTTTAGTGTCTTACTTGTCAAATATTTGTTTTAAGATAACAATTCATTTTTTTTAAAAGCATTATTATGTTGTTGTTGTTTTTATTTAATATTTATTAAAAGATACATTTAAAGAAATTATAATGGTAACTCAGATGAGAGTATATGATAACCTAGTCCGAGTTTCCTCTGGCCCTGACACCAGACTTAGACATTTTGACAGATAAATGTCTGTTCACCAGACATGTATCTGTCAAAATGTCTAAGTCTGGTGTCAGGGCCAAAGGAAACACGGCCTAATGAGTACCCTCCTATAGAGGTGGCGTTACACCTGTATCATTCGTTGTTGCACTATAGTATTACGAATGAAAAAGCAGTAGTTGTGTTTTTTCACAGTGTACAAATAGGCAAGCCAAATGTACAAACATTTAACATAAGCGATGAAAACTGCGACAGTCAACATACAATGTATTTTATGTTGTACGTACCTGCTGAAGTTGTTTCCTTGCTCGGTTCCGTCCTGTGTGAGTCCCAGAGGAAGACTGTGTGTTCGTAATGGTGTTTTATACTTTCGACAGCATCACCTACATGTAAGTTGGCAGTGCCCTTAGACCGCGCCTCAGTCACCTTACGTCAGTCACAGAGAACGTAGGAAGCCTGTCACGTGTTTGGTTTCGCTGGATGACAGCGACAGACTTCTAGATCCCCCTCTAATGGCTAACAATAGCGATGAGCACCCATTCGGCGGATATTGAGCAAGGGACTCGGAACTGTTGACAACCTCTTCAAATACGTCGTATTAAATGAAGACTTATTACTGATTCATATTATCACTCATATTTACATATTCATCTAAGCCTGTGCTTTAGTCTCTTTTTAAGGTTTCCATCGCCTTCCGATGTTTTATTTTTCACCGATGCAAGGTATTTTTAATATGCAAATGTCAAACTCAGACGTAAAACCTATTATCGCTGAAAACAAAAAAAAACTAAAAATAGTGAGAATAAATATTTCTTGCATCATAATATTTTGAAAACATAACACAACAACACAATAATTGAATACAAATACACTTATTCCCTTTGGTATATAATTGTGTTTGAACATGGATGACACGAAAGTGATATCTATGTATTTACCAAGCTCAGACAAAGTGAAAACGTACACAATAGCTACATTGTAGGTGGGTTGATGCACGAACTGTATTAAAGGTCAATTTGACACCTACGAGAGAATTAATAAATGCCTAAATCCCTTACAACACTTTTCATTTGGTATAAAACGTCATGTATTTGTGTCGCTAATATCAGTGATCATATATCTGAAAACAGTTGTGCATTTTTGAAATAAGAATTAGTTTTACATCCTTGGTTGTAAGACTCAATATATGTGGTCTTCAGAATTGGTCAGATTGATGAACATCCAGCAATGGAAACTAAGAAAAACATGAAACATATTTTAGCATAGTTTACCGCTGTTTTTGAAAGCTTAATTCACGTGTCATATAGTTATACACCACTACTTAAGCCAAATTTTACATTCTTTTGACAAATAAAATGATTGTTGTTAATAATACTAATGGTTCGCGCCTAATTCATTTTACAAACTTCATCTATTAACCGATCTTAACCGTCTCGTAACAACAAAGGATGACCCACTGGCACTAAAGACCGTTATGCAGTCGAGAGTGTACCAGTGCCACACAGTCATCCGTAGCTAGCGTCATCGATCTGTTCCCATAAAAATAGAAGACTTCAATGCATGAATGTTTTGTGATAATATCAAACTAACAAATAGTGAATAGTACATAGATTGTATTTCACATATACATCCAAGACTGCATTTTGTATAAACTAGAACCCTCTCCGCACGGTGTCAACTGACACAAAGGAAATCCCAAAACGATATTAAAACGGCGGCTTTGCCGAGGAAAAATTCATAAAATTCGATCTAATCCACAACAATGCATAGTCCATGCTTTTTACAGACTATGGTAAACATATACATCTTTTATTTAAGTACGAAACAAAATTACAACTTTTGCAATTTCGTAATGACACCCTGCGAAACCAATCAATATATAAGTAAAGAAACTACACTTTTTCTGTATGCTTAATGCGACCTTGAGAAAACAAATTCAAATTTCGCTGAAATGAACATATAAATCTTGAAAAATAATGAAAATAGTCCGTTGTTCGTGTATCTGTTTTTGCCCCGAAAAAAATTGTAAACAAATGCACAGGACAAGCGAAGATATTTGTGAATCCACGAGAACACATGCAAGGCTTGCTTTGTTTGTGCTTTGAAATGTCACACCAGGAGGCTTTCTGTCCCTTTAAGATGCATCAGTACACTGAATACGTTTGAAGACATACGAACATAGCCTGTAATCAATAAATCATTTCAGCAGAGATATTCTTTTGTTTGTATGATAGATATTTTGATTCCCAACAGAAAAAAAAAAGATATCTTTAACCGGTTTCATATGTCTTTTTATGTTTTAACGATGAGCGTTACACTCACAAACGCATTGCACCCCTAATATTGATCATGAATGACACTGCACCTTTCAGCTGTTTTGTCTTTCTAGGACTGGTTGGCAATGTAAGGGGCCGAAAATTGGTCAAACCACTTTTCAAAGAGCTAAATAAGTGTCCCTTTATTTCATAAACATAAAAAAATAGTTAAGTTAATGATGACTAAAACTATCACTACTCAAATTTGTTTTCGCTATCAAAGATACAACAAACCCTGGGGACTAATAAATCCATCAGCAGGTTCTACCACTTTGTATCTTGAAAGATGAGCGTAACATACATACACATGCTTGTATGTCTATAATTTGGTATAGCACACATCCATACAGCTGTTTTGTCCTTTTAGAACTCATTGGTGATGATACTAGGGGCCAATTGAAAAGCTGGATATCCAAACTGGTCTAAACGACTGTTGAAACAAAATGGGAGAGGCGTAATATTAATTTCAGTGTAGATTCTATAACAAGTAGTGACATCGGTGGATGGGATCATAGCTGATTACAAGCCTTTTGTTTATTTCGCATATATTTCTCAGTTCAAGTGTCCTCACAACGCCAATGAGAACAAAGTAGTCGATAACAGTTTTTATTCTGGCTATTTATGAGACGTGAATCAACATAAAATACAATACGCATTATTCGTCTCGTCTGGGAAATAAGATGAATGGTTATGACAAACGTAATTATAGAATACTACTGAATCCTGTTAAAGTCAATGGACTGTCATCAATATTGACAGACGTCCACATTCACCATCGAGACATTCACATCAACAATTAACTAGGCAAACCCAATGCTAATATTTCTAGAGCTTTCAAATCATCGAATTAAGTTGACAATACTTTAAACAACTTAGACTTAAACACCGGTAAGAATTCTGGTCAATAAACTGTATGGTCAGTATGCCGTCATCTGTACACAACTGAAACACTAGCTGAGCTTATGATGACAATATCGATAACTATCCTATCATACATGCATATTAGTTACGACAGTAGTTGATCATCCGATCCGAAATGATGAGCGCTATATCGGCACGTAATCCACTCGGCTACTGCAACGCAAACTATCGTTATTTGAACACATGGCAACATCTGACAACAAAATGTCAATACAGAACGATACGATCTATCGGCATTCAACCATAACCAACTAGCATTTAATACAAAACGTAATTATTATCATTTGAACATGTAAAAGTCCTAGTCCTTACGATGTGATTAATAATATTTAAACAAATTTGAACTGAATTATTTATTAGCAGTTACCTGGTATTTGCTAAAATTATAGCATAAACGATAATAACAATAAGCAGACGGAAAAGTGTTCATCTGGAACGCTAATGGTTTGACTCCAGTAGTCCGGACAACTAAACCTGTGATGGTCTGACTTCAATAATCCGGACAACTAAACCTGTGATGGTCTGACATCAGTAGTCCGGACAACTAAATATCTGATGGTCTGACTCCAATAGTCCAGACAACCAAAATCTCTGATGGTCTGACTTTAATGGTCCGGAAAACTAAATATCTGATGGTATGACTTCAAACGTATAGACAACTTAACCTCTGATGGTCAGACTTCAAAAGTCCGGATAACTAAAACTTTAATGGTCTGACTTCAATAGTCCAGACAACTAAACCTCTGGTGGTCTGACATCAATAGTACGTACAACTCAACCCCTGAAAGACTGACATCAATAGTCCGTACAACTCAACCTCTGATAGTCTGACATCAATATAGTCGGTAACTGAAACTCCAATAGTCAGAAAATTTTACTTGCCTAGCACTACCGTTAACTTCTGATGAAAACCTTACCGGTACGTGTACTTACGTGCCCAATGGTAAGTGTGCTGACGTCGTGCTTCAGCTTTCTTTGTTATTCTTTTAACTTCCCATCATATTACACGAGATATATATCACATTCATAGTGTGTCATATGACTGTCGTGTCACATTACTTCCATGTGACATCAATGTATATCTATAATATGATTACAGATTTGTTTAGTTAATACACCATTTTTGTGGCGTATACTTTGTGTAATAACACCAATTGTGACGTCCAACTGAAAACAACAGTCATGAAGTCAGAATGTTGGTATAAATGATGTGACTTTGGTAAGCAAGAATTCTCCGGGTACTCCGGCTTTCCTCCACCACCAAAACCTTGCACGCAAAAAACAAACAAACCAAACCAAACTAAACAATGAACTGGAGCACAAATAACGCAGTCAAATTCATCGAATATGGAAAGGGTGAGTGGAGGTGTTTGAACAATTTACTTAGACAGTGGTCTTTATTTCAGTTTATTTAACTATGACTTGCAAGACTAATCATTAGTTCAGAAGAGGAGGATGAATGGTATGATACACTGTGTCCAAACACAATGAACAGTTTACCACAGCGTCAACACAAATGGACAAAATATACCACAGCGTCAACACAAGGACAAAATATACCACAGCGTCAACACAAGGACAAAATATACCACATCGTCAACACAAATGGACAAAATATACCACAGTGTCAACACAAGGACAAAATATACCACAGCGTCAACACAAATGGACAAAATATACAATATCGTCAACACAAAGACAAAATATACCATAGCGTCAACACAAGGACAAAATATACCACAGCGTCAATGCAAATTGACAAAATATACCACAGCGTCAACGTAAATGGACAAATATACAATAACGTCAACACAAATGGATAAAATATATCACAGCGTCAACACAAATGGACAAAATGTACCACAGCGTTAACACGAGAACAACATATACCACAGCGTCAACGTAAATGGACAAAATAAACCAAATCGTCAACACAAATGGACAAAATATACCACAGCGTCAACACAAGAACAAAATATACCACAGCGTCAACACAAGGACAAAATATACCACAACGTCAAAGCAAATGGACAAAATATACCACATCGTCAACACAAATGGACAAAATGTATCACAGCGTCAACACAAGGACAAAGTATACCACAGTGTCAACGCAAATGGACAAAATATACAATAACGTCAACACAAATGGACAAAATATACCACATCGCCAACACAAGGACAAAATATACCACAGCGTCGACACAAGGACAAATCATACCACAGCGTCAACGCAAATGGACAAATTATACCACATCGTCAACACAAATGGACAAAATGTACCACAGCGTCAACGCAAATGGACAAAATATACAATAACGTCAACACAAATTGACAAAATATATCACAGCGTCACCACAAATGGACAAAATATACCACAGCGCGAATACATGTACATATGAACACAATATACCACAGCGTCAACACACATGGACAACATATATCACAGCGTCAACACAAATTGACAATAATACCACAGCGTCAACACAAGGACAAATTATACCACAGCGTCAACGCAAATGGACAAAATATACCACACCGTCAACACAAACGGATAAAATATACCCCATCGTCAAACACAACGACTTAATCTTAACTTTAAGTCGACATGAAAAACGATACTGAGGAGAAATCAAAAGAAGGAAAGACATGCTGATTATTGATTATATTCTGCAGGATCTTTCCAGGGCAAGGACGTCCTGCATTTGGAGTTTTTGCAGTCACTGATGTGACCTAAAAGGATAAACAAAGGTACACACAAGTGAATACACCTTTAAAATTTAGCAACAGTTTCAGTCTGCCAAAAAACGACTTAGACTGCACCATACAGCTGTTTCGTCTTTCTAAGACTCATCGTTGACGACCAAAAAGGTGTACCTAAACTACTATCGAAACAGACAGGGAAGCACGTGAAACCCTTTTAATATATGAATTGCAAAATGAGAGGGGATTGGTCAGTAATTTCAAAGAGTAAGGTGTGCATCTATCATCCGTGTCACTACTCAAAAGAAATAAGTTGAGTTAAAACCACCCATGAGCAACTTTGAGAAGGCACAAGGAAGAACTTCTTTTTTTTGACGGTTTTCAACGATATGGGTTTTACGATCTGTTGAAAATGGTCATGGCTAATACACATGCATATACAATCAATATACTACATACGATAATTACAGGTGAGATTATTATGGATACCTAACGTAACTTGCATTATTTGATCAAATTGATCAAACTGTCCATTTGTTAGGTGTACTTAAATGTCGTTTTAAACATTCAAATATGTATAAAAATATCATATAAAGAGTACCATGTTAGTTTACGCGTACATTTTTCTTAAAAGATATTACAATTATTTACACAAAATATTGAGCTCAACACGTTTCGAGGATGGCATTGCTATTACTATTGTGCACTATGAAACTAACACTTCTAAATGTTATCATATATACTTCTAAGTGAACTATTTTTAACATTTATAATTGTTTAATCATTCATCCGTTTAAGTTTAGTAGTTTCTCATTGATCTAGTTCAGTTTAAACACGACTCGTTCATCTGTTTATGTTCAGTAAGGACTGGTAATCTGTTTATGTTCAGTAGGGACTGGTAACCTGTTTCTGTTCAGTAAGAACTGTTTATGTGTTTATGTTCAGTAGGGACTGGTAATCTGTTTCTCTTCAGTAGGAACTGTTAATCTGTTTCAGTTCAGTAGGAACTGTTAATCAGTTTCAGTTCAGTAGGAACTGTTAATCTGTTTCTGTTTCAGTAGGGACTGTTAATCTGTGTCTGTTCAGTATCAAATGTTAATCTGTTTCAGTTCAGTAGAGACTGTTAATCTGTTTCAGTTTAGTATGAACTGTTAATCTGTTTCTGTTTAGTAGGAACTGTTGATCTGTTTCTGTTTAGTATGAACTGTTAATCTGTTTCTGTTCAGTATGAACTGTTAATCTGTTTCAGTTCAGTATGAACTATTAATCTGTTTTTGTTCAGTATGAACTGTTAATCTGTTTCTGTTCAGTAGGAACTGTTAATCTGTTTCTGTTTAGTAGGAACTGGTAATCTGTTTCAGTTCAATAGAAACTGCTAATCTAAAATTTCTTTTCACATTCAAAGCTGCTGATTTTCTGTTCAGGTGCAGATGAAGCTATGACAAAATAAGTGGTTATGTTTGTAAATCTTCGCTACCTACACAAAGATGTTTTCTTACCTACACAGCTGATAACATTGATAAAGTAATTCTGACCAGATAACTTTTGCTGAAAAAACAGTTGAGTTGCGTTGAGTCAACCAACCAAAACGACATGCTGTCTTGTCAAGCATGACGTCATTTAATAGAAGATAGTGCCAAAGTTGTTTTTACAGCAACTTTCAAAATATGCAGCAGGTAATCTGATATATCTCAAAACAAGACAAGAGACCATTTCTTAAGAAACAATTTAACATCTGATTAACAAGTTAATATTCGAGAACAATTGCATAGAGATTCCTTACAAAAAACAACACCAGATGAAAACATCTAGAATATGTAAAACAGTTTCTGATTTGATGACTTAAACGTTGTTCGTAGCTTAAGAATAAAATATAGAAATGTCATGGTGATTAGTGTACTTTGAAGTAGAAACACTGTCTGCCAGTCGTAGAGTTTAGCGATGTAGCTGAGGGGTAGTCCCGAGATGAACACACCGGCTACAACAAAACAAATATATAATTTAGAGATATTTTATTAGAGCACAACGTTCTGTATACCAGTTTTGTGTTGATTTAAATGGAATTTCACATAGAAATACTTTTAGTGATTCTTTTTTTAAATGGGTATTCTTGTGGAAGGATAGATTCCATTTCTATTTTCATAAGTTCTCTGAGCTGTCAGTACAACACTGCTGCTGCTGCTGCTGCCCTTGATTGCACTATTCTTTCCTATGTCACCATTTTATCAAATAACACAATTAAATATGCAAATTTAAACTTTTGACTTCAGGAATATAGTGACGTAATCCCCTGATCACTAGACTATTAAGAAGGTGCATTGTTACTTTAGTTCCCCATTAATACAGTTCTTTACAAATACTCAGTGTTTAATTGACCATACTGACCAAAAAATATCTCAGCAGAGAGGGAGAGTGAATAAAAAAGTCTCTTAGAAGAATACGCCCTGATAAACTCTATCTAAAATCTTTACACTGAAATTTCATCAATATAAAGATATGCTATCCATTTGTGCAACTTATTTTAAAATGTTTAAAAAATTAATGTTTTCAAACTAATTTCCAATGATTGATATAATCTTGAAAACAATACTTCATGAATACTTACCATTTGAGAAAAGTCCAAATATTGCATGTAAAGTCCCTGCCCTATTTTCTGGTCCACTCTCTAGGGCTATAACACCAAATATGGCTACAGGCCCATAGACACCAAATCCGGTACAAAATCCCATAATAGTTACCATCAACTGAAAGGACAACAAAAGGTTACTCAGTAAACTTCCATCTTCCTCTAAATAACATAACTGCATAGTTGCTAATATTCACATGGTTTAAAATTTCAGAATGTGTCAAAATTTATGAAATTAAAACCCTCATGAATATTTTGAGAACTTTGCCATATCATCTAGGTGAGATTTACCTGTGAGGTGGAAGAAGATAAGCTGTATGTGATCTAGTGGAGGTTTACCTGTTAGGGGGAGGAAGATAAGTTGTGTGTGATCTAGTGGAGGTTTACCTGTGAGGTGGAAGACGATAAACTGTATGTGATCTAGTGGGGGTTTACCTGTGAGGTAGGGGAAGATAAGTTGTATGTGATCTAGGGGAGGTTTACCTGTGAGGAGGACGAAGATAGGTTTTAAATGATCTAATGGAGGTTTACCTGTGAGGAGGACGAAGATAGGTTTTAAATGATCCAGTGGAGGTTTACCTGTGGGGTAGAGGAAGATAAGTTGTATGTGACCTAGAGGAGGTTTACCTGTGAGGAGGACGAAGATAGGTTTTAAATGATCTAATGGAGGTTTACCTGTGAGGTGGAAGAAGATAAGCTGTATGTGCTCTAGTGGAGGCTGACCTGTGAGGTGGAGGAAGATAAGTTGTATGTGATCTTGTGGAGGTTGACCTGTGAGGGGGAGGAAGATAAGTTGTGTGAGATCTAGTGGAGGTTTACCTGTGAGGAGGAGGAAGATAGGTTTTAAATGATCTAGTGGAGGTTGACCTGTGAGGTGGAGGAAGATAAGTTGTATGTGATCTTGTGGAGGTTTACCTGTGAGGTGGAGGAAGATAAGTTGTATGTGATCTTGTGGAGGTTTACCTGTGAGGTGGAGGAAGATAAATTGTATGTGATCTAGTGGAGGTTTACCTGTGAGGTGGAGAAAGATAAGCTGTATTTGATCTAGTGGAGGTTTACCTGTGAGGTAGAGGAAGATAAACTGTATGTGATCTAGTGGAGGTTTGCCTGTGAGGTGGAGGAAGATAAACTGTATGTGATCTAGAGGAGGTTTACCTGTGAGGTGGAGGAAGATAAGTTGTATGTGATCTAGTGGAGGTTTACCTGTGAGGTGGAGAAAGATAAGCTGTATTTGATCTAGTGGAGGCTTACCTGTGAGGTAGAGGAAGATAAACTGTATGTGATCTAGTGGAGGTTTACCTGTGAGGTGGAGGAAGATTAACTGTATGTGATCTAGAGGAGGTTTACCTGTGAGGTTGAGGAAGATAAACTGTATGTGATCTAGAGGAGGTTTACCTGTGAGGTGGAGGAATATAAGTTGTATGTGATCTAGAGGAGGTTTACCTGTGAGGTGGAAGAGGATAAACTGTATGTGATCCAGTACAATACCCCAGTCAGGAACAGCATAAAATACATAACCACCACCTGCCTCATCAAATGTCTAGCCACGCCTGGGTTCTGGAATGTAAGAGATTGATACATTTATATTATTTCACAGTAGAAAAAATGTTGACTTTCGAAGGCAGACAGGGGATATCAAATATAAAATATATGAAAACAATCATGATGTTTCATCTCAAAGTATGAAATAAAATTATCAAATTTAAAACCAGATGTATTCTTCTCCCCGGTTAGGAAGGCTATGGGTTCTGTCCCCATGCCGGGACATACCAAAGTCCTTAAAAATGGTGTTGTTATTCCCTGCTTAACGTTTAGCACTTGGGGGAATGACAAAAACTTGTTCAAACATTTTCAAAAGAAAGAATAATATTTTAAGCTATTATGTTTTTTTCGTAACTACAAGACATTATATTTTGTGTGTGACATACCTTGCTGATAAGGAAGTCAGACAAGAACCCAGCCACACAGGACCCCACAATCCCTCCTAGTTCTTCACTGCTTACAAAGGCACTGCCTATACAGACAAAACATCACATTTATGTAAAGAAAAGAAGTTTCTTGAGAGAAGCAAGAAAATTATGTCCCCCATCTTAACATGTGTTTCTATGACCAATAAAGTCCATTGTGTAAGGAGTCAATACGTTATTGCAGCTTCCTTGATAAATTCTAAAACGTGAGCAATTTGCCCTATAAATTACATGCTGGGAGGTACTATTTACACACCTACTAGCTAGTCCTACCACATATTTTCAAGTGAAAGATTCTAAAAGGTCCATCACTTCGGAAAGACAAGATTACCTCCCTTTAGATACAAAACCTAAACGCTGCAGAAAAACGTTTGAAAAAAAAGAGTTTTATTAGCTGTTGTATGGGGTAAAAGAATATCAATGTAATACAATAAATTTGAAATTTCTATTATCTAATATAGAAAGAAATAGTGAGTACATACAAATGTGACATGCCATATATGATGACACACTGACATCACCAGTCAACACAGTGACACATGTCACAGCTATAACAACACATTGACATACCTTGTCAACACAATGTGACTTACCTGACATAGGGGTCAGCCCTCTCTCCTGTACCATGTATAGCTGTGTCCAGTTCAATGTGCCGTACTGGACAACAGATGTGGCCATCATACTCAGGCAAACTCCCAGGAAGCCGGGTAGGAACAGGAGCTGCCACCTAGAAAGGTCCTCACCTGTATATCATACACAAAGGGTGTTACATTCGCAAAAATAAATTGGGCAAAACATGTACAATGTTAAAGATAATTTTCAGTCGTTGCATTCGTCAAAGTTACTAACTGACTTTAAGACTGTTGAATTTATAATAATCTTTCTCAGAAAGCATATAGCTGAATTGAGTCGTTTCGGTACATATGACAACTAATTGTACATACGCTTACTGCATAGCCAGATCGACATTGATTTGTGGACAACTCGTACATATATTTTACACCTTTGTGTACATACGCTTCACTGGTTATTTATCTGGTGACAGAATACATACCGTACTAGTCATCGAAACGTGACATAGAAACACACTTTGGTTGTGTTACACAAATCTTTTCACAATATTTCTAATAATTTATTGAAGTGTGAAAACTGAAGTACTTGTATGGTGTTGGGTAACTTTTGCACCCGGGATAGTTTCTGTACACTAATTTTCCAAAATATGTGCAAACTGCACATGGCTCGATCACCCCTTCACTATCTTTTGATCATCGGCATTGAAAGGTGACAAAGGATCATTCATCGATCCCTGTCAATCATCGTCCCATCACTACTGTTACCTGTAACCTACCTTCATTTGGTGACGACTTGTCACGGTTTGGTGAAGTTGGTGTCGTGGAGTTGCTTTTTGGATCAGTCTTCACCAAGAAAAATGTAATACACCCGAAACTGATTGATACAAATCCTGCAGAGAAAAAAAATCAATATTTAGGACTGGTATGCCTAAAACTTATTTTTTAATATACTCGTTACCAAATTAAAATAAGGACTGTCACTTTAATTGTCAGCTGGTCAATCAGGTACTCAATTGAAAGAAAAAGACAAGTAACAAAATTCATTAACCTAAAATCAGACCCATAGCGAGCTCCATCCCAACTTGGGTTGACTCAGCTCCTTTCACTTTTATCCATTGATGAGCAGATGAACAATAATCAATGTACCTTAATTTGTAAATATTTAAATTCTTGTCAAGAAAACAGTAAGATGTTAATGTTACAAAGAGATTTTGTCAACACAATCTAATTAGTCTAGATAGAGAGAGTTAACAAAAGGGAGTTAGAGAGTAAAGGTTTAAATGTCAACTTTTCAAGATAGAACTTAGATTTATGTGGGTATATGAAATATCTAAAGAAATCACCTAAAGATCATACTTTTGAATGATTTCTGTGAAACGATGAAGAAAATGCAAGCACCGATGATTTATTTTGTTTATCAAACTTCCTACAATAATGTTGCTACGTGTGATTTTGATGAGTGATGCTGGCATTGTTTTAGTTATATTTCGTAACATGTTTCATTTTGTTTTGACCATTGTGGTCCAAAAAATATATTAACTTGGGTTACATACACACTTCAGGTGCTGACTGTGTTGGGAGTTTCACTGATGTGAGTAAACTTTTATATTTGTGACAGATTTTAATTGTACATGGGACTACAGTCGCCTACCAACTTTACGCTAGAAGGAATTTCCCATTCGGTAGATTGGTTGGTTAAAGTATACAATTCAATTCAATTCAATTTTATTACCAAATGCACATTGCATATAGGCATATAGAAATATACATATTGAACAATAGTTCATAAATGTCTTGTACAATGGTGGAGAACATATATGCAATATAATCCATTCCAGATATAACAATTACAAATTCATGAAATAGTTGTAAGTTTGGAAAATGTTTGAGCTTTTCCGAAGGAAACTAGCAAACTCTAAAGCATAACTTAATTGTGTTCAAAATTATCAAATAAGCCTTTAGTTAACCAAAATTCTAAGGAAATAACAAAACTTTAAAATTAATCACACAACCTCAACCTGAAGGTAAAATGATTACTATATATTATATAATGAAATTGAGATAATAAACTCTTTGTTAAGTATAAGACATAGATCTCAATCCCATTATACTGTAGCCGAACTGGACTGGGTGATCATCGGCAAACAGGTATGTAGCTCAATTGGTAGAGCTTCCGTCTAGAGTTCGGAGGGTCCTAGGTTTGAAACCCGGTCTGGCCGTTACATCTTTCTCCTGTTACAAAATTGGCAAGCTTAAGCTTGCTAACTCTTGTTTCAAGCATTGGGAGTACACTTAACAAGGGGATACTCAAATTTGGGTTGTAAACAGTTGTGTCTTCAGGGGCGAAGACTTAGAAATAGGAGGGTGGTATATGTAGTGTAAGTGAACTGGGTCATACATCGGTGACAAGGTAGCTCAATTGGTAGAGCGTCCGTCTAGAGTTCGGAGAGTCCAGTGTTCGAGACCCGGTCTGGCCGTTACATTTTCTCTTTCTCCTGTTACGATACAGTAACAAGACGTTTATAACCAAAGATTAATCATAATTAAGGGTTAATTAATCCCAACACTATTTACCAGGCATATCTTATCATTTTGTTTAAAATGTTTAACCCTTTCACCACTGTGGACCATAATTGACTCATCCAGATCAAGGCATGGTAGAGCTTACTTAAGTTACATTGGGTTGAAAGAGTTACAGATTAATTAACAAACTCTGGCTGTGATCAACACTCCTAATGGTGTTATAACTCTGTGTAAACTGATTCACACTCTTTAGTAAATAACATTAAAACAGTTAGGAGTAGGCTTGGGTACTAGAGAAATGGCTAGGATATAAAACGTACATGTGAACAGAAAATATTACTTACTATACTCGTAAATCTGAGAAACACTAGAAAACTATTTCTATTTGATGTTTTAATATTACCAGTATATACATATATGATTAATTGGGTATATTTCCTTTTTTTTATTTGATTTTTTTTACTTCTTGAATTAATTACTGAAAGACAGTAACATTGATGGTTACCACAACTTTCTAGATATTTGCAAAAACAATCATCATTTAAGAATCAAACTTTTGAAAAATCAATCCTTATCTCTTCAAACTTCACTTTTTTTTAAATTGTGGAATCCCGTGATTCTAGATACTAAAGTTTCTGATCAAAAATTTAGAATTGAAAAATTTGGATACAAGGAATGTATACGGTAATTACTTAAAGAATTACTTAAAGAATTTTCTAATGTTTCATTAACAATTTCAGTGGGTCATGTTAACATTTTTATATTAAGATGTCCAGTGAATCATAAACTAGAACAAATTCAAATCTAAAAATAAAACATGTTTTTAATATCCAAACATTTTCTTCAGGTTGGTAAATATAAACATGTAGTATACAAATTCATAATCATATCAAAATCAGTGAAACGTTTTACCAGTAGTGTGATGTTTCACTGACTGGATACTGTATGATATGCTTTCTGTTATCCTTATGAACACTATGGTGTTAAAATGAATCGTGATGAGGGGGCCCATTGACTCTTGTACATCTACAGGTGCTCCAAACCATCAATTTGTTATTTTGTACATTGTATAAATTTGTCATTTTTCTGATGAAGGTGAAAGAATATACATCCTTTACGTCAATGAAACATCGTTCATACTCTTTTCACTGGTTTTGCTATATGAACTTGGATACATAAGAATCTTTTGTCATGTTTTTTTGTTGTTCACAGCAAAAAATACTTTGAATCCAATACATTTATTAGGTGGCATTAGAATTTAAGAGGATATAAAAACCCGAAACAAATGAACTTGGGAATATACTCTGTAAATTGAATTTAATAATAATTTATTGAAACAGAAATGGGTTCAAATATGTATTCCTAACTTATCTCTTTTATTTGATCTATACAGACAAGAAATTATTAAATTTTCAAAAATCAAACTTTCCAAAAGCATTTAAAATGTTCTCTTATCCTTAATACTAGCCAACTAAATTCTTTTGTAATTTTTATTTTTTATACATCTTTACATTATGCAATGTAAGCTATAGAAATAAAACCACTGTCAATGTTCTGGTTACCTGCAAGTTGAATACAAGTCTGCCAGTTTGACTGGGCAATCAGCACTGTGGTCAGCAGAGGCCCAACCATACCGGCCACATTCATTGACGTGGACACCACACTCCACGCTGACCCGAACTGTTCCGGGGCACACAACTACATCAACAGAAAGGTTTTAACTTGAGCAAGAGTAAATCCCCTTAAACGATTTAGATTTTGAATTCAATGTGTATTGGTGTATTACAGATACATCTAAATGCAATATGTTAATTGAGGTTTTATTTCAATAACGAAATGTTAAAACAAATTTAAATTACATAACCTACAAATTACATAATATACAAATTACATAATATACAATGTCATACTCAANCAATAAAAAAGGAAATAAAAACAAAAAATATGTACTGTACATCACTAGAAAGTAACGGTGAGTCCTTATACAAGATGAAAACATTATGACAGGAGTTACAACTGTGATCCTGTAACTAATTTGCGTACATCTGCATAGTGCACATGAGCATTCAAAGGCAAAGAGCTAAATCCCATTTGAAAAATATGGTTTGGAGGATGCAACAGTAAATATATTTAATAAAAAATTGTTTACTGTTGCTAGATATAGTATTTGTATTCTCCTTGATAGCAATTAGATTATATATATACTATGACTCCTGTCTCAAAGTGCTGAACTCTTTAGTAAAGGAGATAATAAAGGTGACATAAACCCTTAAATCATTTATAGGAAACCGCTTACAAGTAAAGGAATGTGTATATGTTTGCTAAAACAAAAGTGGTGGAAGATATTGCAATTGTCTTTAAAGCCTTTTCACCATTTTTTATTAGAAAAGTAAATTTCAATAATCTGTAATTACATGTTTAAGGCAGACAGCTATCGCTGGCCAACCTGGTCCCTGGGCGAGACCATTCAGGAACCATATCGCACTCATTATCACTGCAGATGTGGTTGCTGAAAATTAACAAAATCAGAGTTATTTCAATAATTGCATTTATTGTATTGATAATTAAACCTATATTTTTATAATTCCTGTATATTGCCATAGTGATTCTTGTATATCTTTTACTGATATATATTTTGCACTATGATACATTGAATGACGTTACGATACGTACCACAATACTGTGGTTGCGATAGGATATCTATTACGATACATAATATAGTAACAGTAAAAGCAAAGAGAAAAGATATGTTGTAATTTTTTAATGACACTATTACAACTGGGAATATAAGACTTTATTAAGTTTCTCACAAATCACGTCCTTTGACGCGCATACTGAGCTGGAGGTTTCATTCCCCATGTTGCAACCCATATGATTAAACTAAATTTAGAAACAACAAAATTCTGAAAATATCGTAAGTGTATCGTAACCTCCCGAAACAATGTAGTGTATCGTACCATAATCAAAATATTGTGATATATCGTTGCAGCCCGAATTTGTACCTGTGTTCATTCCATTTTTCATTATAATTATATCAATACCTGCCTTTACTTGCCTTTATTTTTTTGCAATTTACAAATTTGAATATGAATACTTACTTGTGAAACATACTGCTGTTAGTCCGGATAAGATCAAGCCACCTGACAGCAAAATGTTGGGGCTGACAATGTCGGCTAGAATACCACACCCAAACTTACTGATGGTGTAGGCCAGTGACTGACTGCTCAGAATCATACCTGATAAAGTAAATATGTTAATTTTACAAGGATGTAGTTGTTGGTGATTGTTTTTTTTTGTGTTACATTACAATACATTAGCGACCTCTCATGATCATGATATTGATTAGGATTTCTATTTTTAGAATTACCAAGTGAGTTTAAATAACTCTCATATTTGAATTTCGAGCACGTGGATCAAATTTGATGACAAACTAACTGTAATTATACTCCAGTAAATAAAAAGTGGAATTATACTCCAGTAATAAGAAAGTGTAATTATACTCCAGTAAAGAGAAAGTGTAATTATACTTCACTAAATAGAAAGTGTAATTATACTCCAGTAAATAAAAAGTGTAATTATACTACACTAAATAGAAAGTGTAATTTTACTCCAGTAAATAGAAAGTGTAATTATACTCCAGTAAATAAAAAGTGTAATTATACTACACTAAATAGAAAGTGTAACTTTACTCCAGTAAATAGAAAGTGTAATTATACTACACTAAATAAAAAGTGTAATTATACTACACTAAATAGAAAGTGTAATTATACTACACTAAATAGATAGTGTAATTACACTCCAGTAAATAGAAAGTGTAATTATACTACACTAAATAGAAAGTGTAATTATACTACACTAAATAGAAAGTGTAATTATACTCCATTAAATAGAAAGTGTAATTATACTACACGTAATAGAAAGTGTAATTATACTACACTAAATAGAAAGTGTAATTATACTACACTAAATAGAAAGTGTAATTATACTAGGATGCGACAGGTTTTGGTGGTGGAGAAAACAGGATTGCCCAGAAAAAAGCAACTAACATGTGGCCATGCAGTTACCTGGCAACTGCCCTATATAGGCCCTCAACCTGTGACCCAGTCACCAAGGGCTAGCGATCATAGACCGTCAGACGCCTTAACCACACATTACCACCACGTCTCAGCATCAGAACATAGAAGTTCTCCAATGTTTCTAAAGCCTAACTTTTTACATTGAAGGAACCAATAGGCTACTGGTACATATATTTAATGTACATTTTACTTACCTAATTGACTCTTGTCCAGATTAGCAGTCTCCGATACCGTAGGCATGGCAAAGGAGAATGACCGTCGCACGTAAACATAGAGGGCATAGCTCACATACAAGTTGGTCAGCACCACAATCTGTTTCCCAGTCAACACCATGGCTGGTCACTTCTATTCCTAAAATTGATTGATAGTTGCTGGTTATCAACAGTTTTAATGTAATAATACTATTATGTATCTCATATAAATCTGTTCATTATTAAGACTTCATTTTTTATTTCATTTGAGAGATTTCATAATTTAGAGCCAGGACCGTATTAATTAATTAATTTCTCTTTCAATAAACTACATTTAAACCGACTTTTTTTCTTATGTTGTGGCAAAAGAGAATTAATGCTCCTACAAGAGGAATCTGACTGCCATGTTGGAGCTTTGTATACGTAGCTACTGGTTGTAATTTGATATTAATTAATAATTAGACAATTACTTATGAATTTTAGTGAAAAAAAAGGTTGCAGGAATATTAACTACTGTAGAATATTTGTTAATTTATATAAGGCATTTTAAATAATTCCATAAAAATAGCCTTTCTTTGATAAAAAAAAATATTTGGAAATTATTGGATATATATAGTATAGCAACGTTACCTGGATTTATTAAGTTGAGTTTTGATTGTCTTTAACATAGAATAGTCTCTTCTCTAATTCTCTTAACAGTTGCCCTATGTCAGTATGACATCACACGTAAGATCTCTCTAGTCTATGAACATAGAAAAAAAAATTAACAGAGTCATGTAGAATGTTTTTTAATTTAGTCATGAAAGGTACATGTTTTCTTTTAGATTGGTTAACACTAATAATGACCAATTCAGAAATTAATTCTTTCCTATGACTATTAGAACATGGAATTCACTACCTGAACATATAGCATTCAAAACAACTCTGTCTGACTATCAACCCATAACTACCCCCTTCTGCTAGAGCCAAATCTTGTCCGAGCTGTACATAATTTTATCCCCCATTCCCTTCCCTAATACTGGTAGACGACTGTGTAGGTATTGTCGGTGGGGGTTGCCCACTCACTTGCCTTGCCTGCACAAAAATTGCCTTTTGCCAGTATAAAACATATACTTTCTTTTAACCTACATTTGTTGCCATGTATCATTTTCATTTCCAAACAAATCTTTTTAAAAATGTGTTATTTCATAAATGCCACCTCCAAGAACACCTGATTACGGCAATTGCACTGTAACCTATGAGTTCTGTCGCATTTATCAGAAGAAGGAGAAGAAGAACACAGAGTGAGAGATGTATTCTAGACGTATAGATTCATGTAATTTTAAAACTAGATTTTTATGTAAGTAGTTTCATATATGTTTATTGATAACCAGAGACAAATATATCATTATCTAACTGAATAATTATGTTGAAGTTCTAATTTAGTTTTAAAATTACATGAATTATGATCAAATGAATTGATACTATTTGGAACGTACATCTCAAAATAGTGTTGATATCCTGAATTTTATTATATGTTTAATCATCTTGTTTTACACTAAAGTAGTATATCTAATGTTACCTTACGCAAATGGTATCAATTCATATTTATTCGACTTTTAGCTGTCAGTGTAGAATTACAAAGAGATACAACACAACATTTTGCTTGATAATAGAGAGTAAGTGGTGAAATGCACATCAAACCTATCAGAAACATACACTATTTTTATAAACAAACAATTGCCTCCTGTTCTATAAATAATAACAGTTTTCCTATAGTTAAGTCGTATATGAGTGCAGTTACCTTTTTGCAATTATCAATTCTTAGATGCAACTTCATGGGAATGTTCATGTAAATACAGTTACTGTATGTCGGACTTATGTAATAGGATGAGGAATAGTGATAAAGATAGTGCCATTCCTGGGGCTTGACCCGCGACCATTGGCTCTCCAGCCCGATGCTTTACCGCTGAGCTTATAAGGGAATTCCCTACAGCTGACGCACGTACTTGGCAACCTAATTAATCCACATCTTTTACACTTATTACCACAAAAATCTACGATTAAAAAAAATCTTATTTAACTTAAATATACGTATTGTTGTATTTTAGGAACATTTTGTATTTTGCCAGTCACTGCAACATGAATGACATTTCATTATTGACACCGATACCGGACAGGCCCCATTTTTAGAGTAACTACGGTATACACAAACTGATTCTTTTCTTCGAATTGATAACAGTTAGTATCTAGTTATGGCAATAACATGGATCTACAGTTATACATCTTGTAACTTACTAAATCAACATGTTGGCAAGCAGTGGAAAAGCATTCTAACACGTTCATAGCCTGCAAGGAGGATATCGTGTACCGGAAAGGATACGTGCCGTATGTAGATTAACCGGATGTAGAATTAATCGAACGCACCGGAAACTGTTAGCCTGAGATTTTAGGCGCGTATATTTGATTCAGATAATTTGTTCCGTTCAAACACGTCATTTCGTTGAACATTACCAATCTAGTAGACGTGTTACACTTACGAAAATTAGAGGTGAGAGACGTGTATTATACGTCTCTGATTTAACCTAACAACTAGGAATTCCTATGATGTTTGCAGTCCATGGACAGGTGACTGTGGTTGGTATTTCGGTTTTGATTAGCATTACTTTGTATTGCTGATAATTGTAGTCTGAAAGTATTTTTTCACAAGTTTATCGGTTGATCGTAATAAAAAAATTTAATGTTTGATTTTCTTTTTAACCTGGCGTTGTTCTCATTTCATGAAAAGAAAGACATGTTATAATGTTCCAGGTTACGATGTGTACCATGGGTAGATCCGGTATTAAGGAGGGGGGGGGGGGTAGTCTAATCAAGACATGTCGACTTCCACTGCTGTTTACTTACTCGCGTTCGTGTGCGTCTTTGCAATTAGAATACTAGTTAATGTATCCAGTACAATAATGAGGATGGCCAAGAATCATCTTTAAAAAGGATAAACGGTAGAATTTTGATGTAGGCCCTATGTGGTTATAAGTCTAAAAAAGCTGTGTACCTGTAACACTTATTAGGCCTAAAACATATCAAGAGCCGAACGAATATCAAAGAAATTAATAATTACATCATAAAGAAAAACATGCCTTTTATTATTTACTTTTCGAAAACCCTGTTGCTCGTTCAACAATAGATAACTCGAAAGTGAGTGTTTATCACAAATTTCTAATTGTATGTTGCCACTTACTCAAATATCGAGCAGAATTATTGTATAAATATGTTGCATCTGTGTTACTCTTGTGCAAAGCTAGAGATCATGTACTGAACCATTACCTAGACAAGACAAAAATTATATGTATTTCCTGTAACATGTTGGAAAAAATATGGTAGATAGGAAGTAGATCTACTTGTAGGTAACAAGTTTTGGTCTTTTAAATACTTTTATGTGGTTTATATATATAGGAGATTGGTCAGGACTTTAACTGTGCTTCTTTGAAAATTGCCTTAAAAAGTTTAGGATAAGCACAAAAAAATAGAGTAGTTACCAGGGAAAATCCTGGAGTTTGAGAGCAGTTGGCCATTTTCAGCCATTTTTAGACAATATCAAATTTAAGAGGGGCCGGGCCATTCTATGCCGTAAAATTAAAAGAAAATTGAAACAAGGAGGGTCCATTTCAGTTTTGAGGTGTCAAAGGCCCCATGGCCCCTTCCAGGATTATCCCTGAGGTAGTATAGGTTTACCAGAAACACCAAATATTTTAAGTTTGGCCTTATAAGAGATGAAATACATAAGATACCATGACACGTGACATTATTTTGTATTTAGATAGGTGTTTACATACGAGGCGCGTGGCCTGGTGCCATTTTGATACGTAACTGTTAACTGTTAAAGGTACCAAATAGTTACGTTCATAGTAAGGTTTGGTTCGAATCTAAAACCAAGTTTATTATTGGTTCTGCCAAACAAAAGAGAGAACATATCTGACTTTAAAAGTGAGTTGGAAAATATTACACGTTTCCCTGAAATGATGCGAGTTTAATGTTATTATCATACACCAAACATCTCTACATACCAAACCATTTCATTTATATGCACACGAAAAAGTGCAGGGATAATCCTGGAGGGGGCTATGGGGCCACTGATGGGGCCACTGAACCCTCAAAACTGAAACTGACCCCTCCATTTCCCAGTATTCTTTTAATTATACATAGAATGGCCCCTCTTAATTTTGATGTTTACCAAAAATTGCTGAAATGACTCAAATTCTAGGATTGTCCCTGATTAACATAAGTGGATGTAGGTTCTGCGACGCATGCAGACTAAAATTAAACGGTTTAAAAGAAAACGTAGCAAAGCGTCGAATGAATCGACTTATTCCCTGTTAATTATTTAGTTGTTAGAATTGAAAAGCAGGGACGTTCTGCTACCACTAGCCCTCCACCATTGGGTCGCGGGTTCGAGGACAGTTGCCAGGTTCTGGCCGTGGTAGGTCTGTGGGGGGTTTTCCGGGAATTCCGGCTTTCTTTCACCACCAAAACCTGGCAGGTCCTTAAATGACCACAGCTGTTAATAGAACGTAAAACATAAACAAACCAAAACCAAACGAAAAGAAGATTTTTTTTTCAAAATGTACTCGTTAAAAACGTCGTTTCTAAACATCACTAAAACATTAACTAACATTCATCTGTAGAGAAGCTGTTATAAGAATGCCATACTCTTTGTTACCACGAATAATACAAATGTTAGCCGTGTTACAATACACTGTGTAAATATTGTGTAGGAAGCGATATCTGTTTCCGTGACGTGCAACCTATATATACATAGGTCGCATTCGCGTATCCCGGTTGAAACGGATTAGTTGGCGCAGGAATACTCCACTATAAATGAACGAATTTGGACCGAACTGTAGACAGAGCTAAAATTACACAATTTCGGAGAATAAATATCAATACATCAAGATTAATATGTCCTTCTTCCACACGTCCACTAAATTATAAAACGTTTCTTAAAAATCTACATGTGGATTGACCTGGTTTCACAAAGAAATAACGCAAACTAGCAATAGTTAGCATTTTTTTTCGATTAGACATGTCTGGACCCTGCGATCTACACGTGCTGAATATTCCTGACGTCAGCCTCGGTTTATATCACCGCCTGTCGTTTTCTTTCAGGTTAAACCGTTTCAACTGGTTGAACCGATACATGAAAGGGACCCTAGTTGAGTATAGATCGCGGGAGAGCAGACACGGTTCGTCTGGAGTATCCGTGTAAGTTTCCTCAGACACGGTTCGTCTGGAGTATCTGTGTACATTTCCTCGGACCAAGCGTAGTGTTACACCGTACTCAGTGCTAGGTAAGATACCATGTTGTCACAAAATACAAAATGTACTGTTTAATACCATCTAGTCGCTGTTTACTAAATGTACTTCCGCTTTGAGGTAGCCAGGTGCTTGCTCTTATCTATGTACTTTTAATAAATTCTCTCATACTTAGCAATAGTAGTTTTATATCTTTGTTACCTTGCTGTGATATTTTTTCTGATGTTTTGTCGTAATAATAGCTCTTCAGGGCTAATGTTTCTGCTTTCATATACCTGTACGACTATAAATAAAATTTCTTGTATCTTGTACGACCCCGTTGACTATAGCCTGTATTTCTCTCTAGCTGTCAGAGTGTTATAGTGCGTAGTAAACGTGAACTTAACATAGACAGTCCTCGCCGAAATGCTAGCAACAGAAAAAGTATTTGTATACGTACAAACGCCTAGGTGGACATGTAGTATATTGTTTCCAAGTACACCAATGAAGCTTGCCAAGAAGATTGGCTACCAGCCCCTAAGATTTTACTACTAGATTATCTCCCCTTAGTTTAGAACTTAGACCTATAGAATTAGACATTCAAGTGATCAAAATTACTACAGTTATTCTTTCTCTAAATAATTAAACATCTAAATAATATTCTAGAGACGGGGGCCAGTCTACTTACCAGGGTGAAGGGCTATTATATGTGTTCACTTGAACGACCTTGATCAAAATTCAACGTCACATACTCCCCCGAATGTTTGCCAGAGGCATGCTGGGATGAACGGCTACCAAGTTGATTCAAATGCACTTTTAAGGTCACGCGTGTCCAAAGTCATGTTTTAATACTTAGCGGCACTTTAGGACTTCTAGTCTTAATACTTTTCCTGTAACATACTGGGATGAAAGGTTATCAATCGTATGTTTAACATAACGTGATAAAACGGTATCAATTTTTTCTACAACAAAATTATTCTAACCCACTTTAAAGGTCACAGGAGTTATTTATGGGTTAAAGCATTTTCAAAGTCTCCTTGTTAATCAATAGACAGGGTTATGATATCATGACTATAGAATACTGGAGCGTAGACTTGAACAATTTGGAAAGGATTATATATGCATATGCCTCGTAACTTAAGGATTTATCAAAAACATACGAGAGTTGATAAGAACCAAATACGCATGCACCCGCTGCCTGAGCGTGATCCCTAACCCAGAGCAGGTCGAGCGATTTTTATTGCTAGAGAAAGTCAACAACTTGGCACAACTCGCCTTGAAGAAAAACCATGTCTACAATTATGGGTCTGAAATACAATAAGTCTCATTTACAGTCGCCATTTAGTTTTTCGACCTGGCAAAACAAACACTAACGTCGTGATTCGTTTAATATCTTTAATTTTGAATCAAACAAAACCAATCAATCAATATTCTATCGATATCGCTCGTCAAAACATGAAATCTTTCAAGTCATGATACATTTGGCTGAACATTTTTTATTGTGAGCTCAACAGGTTTTCAGTTGATCTTTAGGTAAATCGGAACTTCTTTGTTCATTAGCAAATGTGTAATATGCTAAACACATGCTTGCACTCTTACTCAACAAAGGAAACCAGTCCCATGACTCAGTCGTTTACATTAGTTATACTGGGAGGTTTTGGAAGAGCTTGGCATGACATGTTTTATTGTCCAATTAAACATGGTTAGTTTAAAACAATAACGGTCCTTACATTGCAGATGTGATAGAATCAGTGTTTGTGATTTGCCAGTTTGTTATTGCCCACAGTATTGTTATAGCTTTTCTTGCTCTAGCTCCTATAACATACGAAACAGCTGTATCATGGTGTATATGTAAAGGAACTATTACATGTGTGTGTTATGTTCTTCTTTCCGGACTGACGACACAGAGACTGGTCTTTGATAACTTCATGAGAACCTTTGTGATATGTCCACTGAATTGCTACAGAAATTAAGGAATTGCACGCTTGTTTATGTAAATATGAGAGGAAAATGTATTTGGAATGTTAACTGATTTTATTCTCTGTTTGCATGTATTTACCTATTTTATTATTCATGCTGCGTCATATTTTGTTATCGAAATATAAGGTGAAGTGTGCATTTCTTATGTAACTAAAAGCTGTCTTTTTATCGTGCCTTTAAATAAAGCAGAAAATTAAAAATTAATGAAATGCAACAGTATTAGCTACATTCGATATAATACTACCTTTGTTTGGCATGAAAGATGCAATTCAATGTTCATTGTTTTCAGAATACACTTGACTCATCATGACAGAGAAAGCAGCAGTATTGGAAAAACTAAAGCAGATTGGGAAAAGTGTGGGTAAAGAAAACGTCACCGATGGCCTAGCTCAGATACTGGTAAACGAGTCGGTAAATGGAGGCAATTTGCAAACAGTGCTTATTCAAATTGGCCGTATCGGACTTGGTGTCAAGGATATGTTTGACCCGAACTATGCGAAAAAATTGACAGGACTGATTTCCGTCCTGTCTGCCATTCGTGAGTTAGTTCCCATTTTTGGACCCCCCGCGAGGGAATTTGCTAAGTGTATTACTTCCATTTTAGTGTCTTCAGATCGAGACACACCGTCTGGTAATGTAAGGGGTCCTGACGGTTTTAAGGGGACGAACACCGTTGGTATGTTGGCTAAGGTAATATCGGACGCCCTAGATGCTCACGAAGATGCCATCATCAAAACCAATGCTGACAGTACGTGCCGAGTGTTTGCATTTGCTCACAACGTTCTTATTGGTGTGAATTCTGATTCGGAGAATCGCCCGAACAGAAGTGAAATTTCTGATTTAATTCATCTCATTGACATTAATGCCGGCGTGAAAGCCCTAGGGAAATTAGAGTCAAGGATTTTGGTTTTGATGGAAAACGATCTGGAAACATTGTCAGAGGAAGCTCTTTCCACACACAGCCGGAGAATTATCCAATACATAGACATGTACTGTCACCTGGCTATTCTCCGTGACGCCGTTATGTTGGAACTTTACGCCATGCTCAGATATTCTGGACATTCTGACCGCCTGGCAGAAGGTATCAGAACAGGACTGGAAGGCGAGCACGAGCGAGATAGGAACTTGGTTAAATCTTTGGTGCTTCCTAACCAGACCCAGGTCCGGTTCGCTTCGTTCTTTGACCCTGACCACTGGCCTTTCACCTGCAAATTCATGGAAGATTGCACCAATTTCCACGCACCCGAAAACCTAGATAAAGTGCCGGTAGCCATGAATACTATGAAATGGATGAACTGGTTTGCAACACACGACACAAAACCAGCTGTATGTCTTCGTGCCTCGAAATCCCCTTCAGAAAGATCACTGAACAAAACCAAACACAACTTTGTGTTACTAAAGAAGGCGGATTCCACGTGTTACTATATAAGCCCCCAAGGCCAGAAGGATATGTATGTTGTGATGAGAGGTGGCGATAAGAAGTGGGTGGAAGTGAGGCCGGGCAGGCCTGGTAAGGAAGGCGAGTGGAACATCTTCAATGTCGAGGACAAAGACGCTGTGTATATGCTCTCCACTAGACGGTGGCCAGTCCACTTCATGAGCATGTCAGACACGTGGTTTGGCTGGATACAGGGACGGACAGTGTCTGTCTCAGATCCTTCAGCACATTGGGTCATTCAGTACAACGGATCTAAGGCATAAGATGATGTTTGCAAGTCACGGGTCATATTGATCAACTTGTAAATTATTCTGGTCACTGTATATTATAAAGGATGAATGGTCACAAACCGTCATATGACGGGTGTTCGTGCTAAGGGTCAGAAATGTAATGACATACTGTGCGTTTTGTATGTCAAACCTGTCTTTGTGATAGATGCAGGATTACACCAACTATTCGTATTACTGCTACAGAATAAGCATTGTTTTATCGCAAACTGTGATTCAATACTACAAAAGAACGCTTATTTATCTGCTCAAAGAATGTCGCTATAGAATTTCATTTTGCTAATACTGCTTGACAATATTACTAATATGTTTAAAAAATATTAAACTTTGCAGTACAAACAAGTGTATTGCACTCCATGTTTGCCAAAATGAAAATTAAAACAATTTGCATTACACCTACTAATAAAACAGTTTTATGTTATCTTAATTGCCATTCGCCATACCGTTATTGTGCTTATTATTTCTGGGGGGAGAAAAGAAGAGAGTCAGGACAAAATATATATCATAAGTCCATTACGGTACAAACAATAAAACAAGATTAAATTTGGGGAAAAAATGCACAAGAAATCGCGTTTTTCAAAGTATGGGAAGCTTAATGAGACTTCCAAATTAATTTTCAAAATGTGATTTTTGAGATTTATTCAGACAAAATGCGAAACAAAACTGCAAGTCTTTTTTATGATTCTTGTCATAAAATAATCATGAATCGTTATACATACAATTTTTTTTTAATTTAATATATTGGAAGTATAACTTATTTAAAATTTTGCGTTTAGTTGATGTTAGGCTAACTATACTTTGAACAGCTTGGCCCTAGTACATATACATTGTGTTTCCGTTGACACTGAATTTATCATGATCATGTTCGTTCAAATTCGTAGGTTTTACACCCTTGGGATACAAAGTCTTGGCTTTTGTTAATCAGTTCTCAGAACAAATATATATTTTATCCAATTGAGAAGAAACGAATGAACATTATTGTCAAGATCTAAAGCTGATGAATAGCAGTCTGAAGTTTGTTAGATGCAGTACGCTTTAACATTCATTGTTTTTCAATTGAGAATACGATCGAAACAATTGAAAAAAACCTTGGTTTTTATTTAATGTCACATGGATAACATTTGTTTTCAGACGATTTCTGTAATGTTCCGTCAATTGTAGTTAAATGTATGGTTATGTGTTTCAAAGCAGGGAAGAGCTATCTAGCCTGTTCAAATAAATGAAATAATCCAACATCAATCCAACAGCTTTTTCATTCCCAAAGGACTTTTTTAATCCTTTAACCATTACGTATTTACGAAAGCAACCGATACAGACCTTTGGGCATCTTAATAATATACATTATTGACAAAATTTAATTTTACTTAGTCATCTGTAAAAATATAAACTGTATTCTACCACAATTTTTTTCAACTTATATTACTTAATCTTGTTGGCCTGGTAAGAGTGCACAGAGTGTGTTAATGCAATTGGTTGGTTGTTTGTGTTTACGTCCTATTAACAGCTATGGTCATTTACGGACGTGCCAGGTGGTGGTGGTGGTGGTGGTGGTGGTGGTGGAGGAAAGTCGGAGTTCCCGGAGAAAAAACACCGACGTACGGCCAGTAGCTGGCGACTGCCCTACGTAGGTCTCGAACTCGCGACCCAGTGATGGAGGGCAAGTGGTAGCAGAATGTCAGACGCCTTAACCACGGCCCCTCTATGTTGCAACGAAAATAATATATATATATTTATATTATGTCTCAAATATGAATATGTGAGCCAATCAAATCACACTCTAAACTTTTTATTTTTTCTTAAATCATACCTCATGTATAAAGATTTGTCTTTACTTACAATGAATATAGTAAAATCAATTTCCATCGAGAGACTACATGTTTTAATAGGTGCTTTCTTACTTCGCTTTTCTAGTAATCATTATAATAATGATATCATTGTTATGTTTTAATTATAATATGTGATTTATTTACAAAATACACAACATTTTCCTTGCATATACACGTGTGCCTACGGTATTATTTTTTTTCGTTTCAAATTCATTGTGTGCTATTTGTAAAGTAAAAGTTTTTGTCAACGTTGTGAAGTCTTTATTGTTTTTATGAGCATCAACTGTATCGAGTGTAAGGTTAACTCGCACAAGGCCCTGTATACCGAAGTACAATGTATGCGTGACATATATTTCATAGGTTTGGCCTGATATTACGAACAACAAGTCAACTATACGTTTTATTGTACTAATCAGTAGAGATAGAAATCACAGAGATAAATAACTTTTTCAGTGCGATATTACAACTTATATTAAATACCTATATCGAAGGCAATGTTCTGAATAAATTAAGAAACCAAAAGTTGTATACACATGAAACAATTGTGTAGTTTATACAACATGATCAATAAAAATATATAAAATAAACATATTTTACCACAGGTACAAAATCAACAAGCTTAGCGTCTCGTAAATATCGCTGATAGTGTTCCATCAAATTGAAAAAAAGTTCATAACATACCTTGAGATTCCTTTCTATTAGGTATTAATACCCTTTTAATGAAGGCGATATTTCAATGACAATGCCATGGGCTGATAGAATGGAATTTTATCAAAATACTCTTCATTTTATTTTTTATCGTACGTTATTCGCAGATTGACCATGCTACTAAAAACACAAGGGAGTAATATAATATTATATTTACCACTAGTCTAGGTCCAAAAATATATCCTTGTTGTTTTTTTGTCTTTATAATTGATCATTATATTCTGTTCACATGGTAATACTGTTTACTTAATAATCAGTGTTCTGATTGTCAGTCCAGGTTCAAGGACATGATTCTAAACAAACGTCATGTCATTTATTATTCATTGTTGCCTCATGTGACATATATATGTGCACACAATGTTACCATATATATCCCAAGATACACTAGTTCTTTTATGAAACGGAACATAAACAAGACATACAGGGAAGTATAATCACATCACAAAGTGATTATATAATCACATTGTAACACATGAACCGGAAACATACAGTTTACCACTGGGCTATAATTAGTATGCACATCCTCTTCCGTTTCAGTAGTAGATCATATGACTTTCGATTTCGAACATTTTGGGCCCTTGCATCATCGGCGTGTCTTCAAAAGACGAAGCAACTTTACGGTGCAATGTAATTCATTATTGGCGTAATGTACCTTTTACCAATTTTGATAGGTGCAGTATCACATGGATGCATTACGTTCATATTCAATTTTCCACTAAAAATGTTAACCGGACAATGGCGGGCGTTGAGGATAGAATATCGCCTACTCGGTAACAGAAATACTCACGTTTTAGCATAGGTCATTCCTGTAGATTTTTCACAATATTTACACATGTGGAGTACAAAAATAGACAACATGAAAAGCCAGCTTTTGTTGTGTAGAAACAGATTTGTAAATGCCCAAAACTGTAGTCTCAAACCAAAATCGATTTTTTAAAATTATATTACAGGGGTTATTCATTGGTTAAAAATATCACAAAAAACGAAAGCAAATTTCATTTGGAGATGGGTTTACGCAGTCGCATTGTCATCGATATATATAGCATATCTATAATCGTACACGAAAATGATACGTGCACGTCCAAAGGTAGGCCGTATTTACGATATAGACTTTTTTAATCTTATCGACGATAATAGGACTAGAACTGGTTCAAGGCTGAGCTTTCGAGTGTTTTCATTTAAAGGTGAAGAAAAGAAGGGGAGCCCTTGTTCCAATACAGAAACATACAGTAAGTATATGACATTGTTTAACGGGTGGGCTGTGCTAGATATTTTTTAAGGAAATCATGTATAGTGAAACATACACATTTCAGGGAGGTGTGCACCCCTCCGTCTCGCCCTAGAACACTCGCCTAATATCGAATGCATCAATAGAGAAGTGACAGGCAATTATTTAACAATCTATACACTTAATCCAGACCGGAGAGTTTCTGAGATAAGGCATTGTCATTGTAGTTCACAGTAGTTGTTAAATAGGAAATGGGGGTTCAACGCCACCTTGTCCCTCCTTCTATAGTTAAAGTGAATCCCTCCATGGCGGGATGGATACTTGAGGGATGATGGACTGACCTCATAATAGGTCAGTTGACAGGTGATCTTTCCCATAATATCGTAGGATAGGGTATCCCTTAATAGGAATACGTGACATGATTGAGGGACGAACGGCCATATGTAAAGCGAGTGTTTACGTGAGGTTTATTTTTAGCACAACCAGTCGTAGCCAGTCATGGTGTATATAAAAATGTGCGTAGTAAATTATTGATTCACGTCAACAGCATTTCACATCATCAAACCTTTACATAACTCTTACATGCAGGTTTATACATATTGTTCAGATACAATGTTCGGACACATTGTTTAAATGGATGCAGTATATTTTCATAAGTTGTACAACCTGCTACATAAATACGGGTAGCGTAGTCAATACTGAACGGTTTATAGTCTAACCAATCCTAATAATATGAATCTATTCGTTTTTGTTTGTGTACAATACAATTGATTTTCTTCAGGTTGGTAAGTATGGATTATGAAATGTTCTTTTTTACACAACCAATGAAAATGTTCTTTTTTACACAACCAATGAAATTTTCTATGTGACGTTTCGATGACTAGTACGATATGTACACTGTCACCTTCATCAAACAAATGACAAGTAAAGCGTATATACACAAAGGTGTAAAATGTGTACGAGTTGTCCATAAAATCGATGTTGATTTCGTCTGTGTACACTTCTTGTTATACATGTACCGAAATGACTCGATCCAGCTACGCTTTGTTTAATACTTGGTCATAGATATGAGAAAGTCTTTGAGCCCCCTGGATTGGATTTAGAACTGGCCCACTGCGGCGTATCCAGATGGCTTCCTTTAAGAACTTTCATAAAACAAATGATTTAAATACCTATGTTTGGTCATTTTTATAATTTCCTTTTAAAAATAAATAAAAAATGCATTGATTCATACTGCCCTATTCTATTTCTTTCAGTCATGTTATCTGAATCATACATACAATATTTTCATAATGAGAAGGTTCCGGGTTCGTAACCCGGTTTGTGTGAGTGTTCCACTTCATATTTACACTAAAATACTTATGTAACTAGCTTTCACAAAGGAACCCACCCGTTTAAATTTCCGTTTTGTTCTTTGAGTGTAAAGGTTGTCCTATTAATTCCCAGGACCAGGCGTTTTAAAGATAAGCTACATATATCGACTATTAAATGATTGACTAGTAGTGATTTGTAAATAGTCATTCTACACGGCTTTTTATCGTTGACATGGTCGCTGCATTTAATAAGCATGAGACAGCATTGATGATTATAATTCAAACATCTAAGTCATCTTAGTGACCCAGTAGACTGCTTGTGACGATCAGAGACTTTCCGAAAGAGTAGACTGCATGTGACGACCAGAGACTTTCCGAAAGAGTCGACTGCTTGTGACGTCCAGAGACTTTCCGAAAGAGTCGACTGCTTGTGACGACCAGAGACTTTCCGAAATAGTCGACTGCATGTGACGACCAGAGACTTTCCGAAAGAGTAGACTGCTCGTGACGACCAGAGACTTCCCGAAATTATTGACTGGCTGTGTCGACCAACAACGTTCCGAAAGAAGAGACTGGCACTGCCTTTACCTTAAAGTACTTATCATTCATATATGTGGGACAAAACCTTTCCCAAATTTTAATATTCGAACAATAAACCGAAGACGGAAACCAGTTTCATACCTTTTTAAAATGAGCTTTCACGTTAGTTAGTACCTCTATGTGTTGCTCTTCTTCATCCATATCTATCGCTGTCGGTGAATTCAATTACAGCTGCCGTTACGTTCTTCCGCTGCCAGTTTGTTTGGTAGGTCAGTGGGATATGGTTATGAACTAGGGATCTCCCACGTTAAAACCAAGAGAAGAAGTCTTAAGGGACGTGGCGGAATCACGGGAAATTACTTTAGCACAGATGTATATGTCCTTATATGACTATGATATGTAGTTTTTTATAGAATAGAAATTAAGTAGATCTGCGATGCAATACAGCTTAATTTGGCGTTTGGAAGAGTCAAGCCCCCGAAGTAACACCAACTTCATTAATTTGAAACCTCAATATATCATATTAAATATTGCGACAATTCAATATTGCCAAGAGTATGCAAGAGAACAAGTTCAAGGAAAAACCCAAAATACTGATTTTCGGCTCAATCACACTTGCCTTAGGGGAGGCACACTCTTTTTTCATACAACATAAAATCCTTTCGTCCAAGGATGCTCCAGTACAAAATTAAATTTCTTCCCTCTGGTTCTCCTCTTGGTCTTTCCC
This sequence comes from Mizuhopecten yessoensis, assembly GCF_002113885.1. NCBI lineage: Eukaryota > Metazoa > Mollusca > Bivalvia > Pectinida > Pectinidae > Mizuhopecten > Mizuhopecten yessoensis. The sequence goes on from NW_018408504.1 coordinate 70,165, forward strand.
ATTTTCCTCCAGCGGTCAAACCTTTTTTCTGTACAACAATAAATCTTCTTGGCACAGGGATGCCCTATATTAATTTTAGTTATCCTCCATTCATTCATTCATTCATTCATAAGCAAGGAGAAGGTTTTGAGAAAAAAATGGACATAATCATTTGACACCGCTTCTTGCCTTAAGATGGTGATATTATCTTTTTAAACAACACTAAAGGTTAACATTTATTTTATCCACACGTTTTTTAAATTAGCCTTTATTTTCCCTAATGCGGCCCGTTCTAGTGCCCGAAAGGGAGCTTAATCCCCCATCCATGACAATTAAGTCCAGTTGGCCTTGGTAATGAAGATTTTAAAAATAAATAGTTAATTGGACCTTCAAGGATGGCGGCCGCTGCGCAACGGCATAAGCTTCCTGGGCCCTTTTTTCAGTTTCAGTAGCAAATGAATGATTCAAGCATTTTACCTTTTTCAGGAATCGACATGGAGAACGGACAGACGCTTTCGAATACATTACACGACATCGGCCAAAAACTACAAATAGGAAATGTCACCGATGCGGTATCGAAGAAACTAGCAAACCCTTCTACAAATGTAGGTCAGTTAGGGGAAGTAGCTTTACAAGTACAGAATATTTTAAGAGGTGTCATTGACATAACAAGTGGTAACCAATTGGCAGGCAGTTTAAGGATTGTGTGTGCCGTCCGTGTTTTAGTTCCGATTGTTGGACCACTCGGAACGGAATTTGCACGGTTCGTTTTCTCTGTATTAGGATTTGCCGGAAGCGGTCAGAAAAGTAGTCATAGTGCTAACCAGACTGTAGATAGACGGAACACGACTGGCATGATGGCAACCAATATATCAAACGCTCTTAATAAAATAGCGGACGCGTCACTTCAATCCCATGCTAACGGCGCATGTAGAGCATTGTCATTTGCCCATGAGACCATCGTCGGTGAAAGTGATGATTCAAAGAAGGATCTGAGTGGGGAAGATGTTAATGGTTTACTGCAGCTGATAAACATACCATCATGTGTGGAAACATTGGGAAAGATAGAGTCAAGAATTTTGACATTGATGCAAGACGAGCCGGAAACACTGTCAGAGGAAGCTCTTTCCACACACTGCCGGAGAATTATCCAATACATAGACATGTACTGTCACCTGGCTATTCTCCGTGACGCCGTTATGTTGGAACTTTACGCCATGCTCAGATACTCTGGACATTCTGACCGCCTGGCAGAAGGTATCAGAACAGGACTTGAAGGCGAGCACAAGCGAAACAGGAACTTGGTCAAATCTTTGGTGCTTCCTAACCAAAGTCATATCCGGTTCGCTGCGTTCTTTGACCCTGACCACTGGCCGTTCACTTGCAAATTCATGGAAGATTGCACCAATTTCCACGCACCTGAAAACCTAGATAAAGTACCGGTAGCCATGCATACTATGAAATGGATGAGCTGGTTTGCAAACCACGACATCAAATCAGAAGTATGTCTTCGTGCCTCGGAATCCCCTTCAGAAAGATCACCGGACAAGACCAAACACAACTTTGTGTTACTGAAGAAGGAGGGTTCAACGTGTTACTATATAAGCCCCCAAGGTCAGAAGGGTAAGTATGTTGTGATGAGAGGTGGCGATAAGAAGTGGGTGGAAGTGAGGCCGGGCAGGCCTGGTAAGGAAGGGGAGTGGAACATCTTCAATGTCGAGGACAAGGACGGTGTGTATATGCTCTCCACTAGACGGTGGCCAGTCCACTTCATGACCATGTCAGACACGTGGTTTGGCTGGATACAGGGACGGACAGTATCTCTCTCGGATCCTTCAGCACATTGGGTCATTCAGTACAACGGATCTAAGGCATAAGATAATGTGTGCAAGTCACGGGTCATCTGGATCAACTTGTAAATTATTCTGGCCATTATATATTACAAAGAAGGNTGAAAACGCAAAATCTGTCAACTGAAACGCTGACACCCCTGTATTACACATGTGTAATAAAACCTAAAGGTGCTGGGATTGGTCAAAACTGTGGGAACATATTCTTACGCCACTAAATGTACTAGCTACTTCTATTTACTACACCGTAGCAAAAAGAATGGCTGAGCAGATAAACATTGGCGACACGGTTACAATTGACAACAAAGAAACAGGTACATGTACTGCAAAGGATATTGTTCCAAGGGGTTTTGCAACATTGTATAGTGTAGAAGATTCTGGAATTGATTTAAAGTTGAACTTGAACGAGATCGTATTGAGAAGGTCACTGTTACACAGGCCCGGTCAGAACAGCGACCGGAGCAGACGACAAACTTGGATGCTGGGCCTGGGGATGACAATTCCGTAATGACTTCACCGTAAATGAAGATGAAGTGGGAAATTTTGTCCTTAACCAATCTAACAAAAGCACTCTAAGCAAAACATTCTACGATGTGAAACTTTTGTATCAATTTTTCAAGTTGCCTGAAGTCAATGAAAGTAGACAAATCATCGATATCCCAGTAATTGAAGTGTGTCCTTTGCTGTGTAGATTTTTTATTGGTATCAGGAAAACGGATGGTTCTGAATATGAACCAACCAGTTTACTGGGGATGATGTCAAATTTTGATCGGCAATTACGTCGCAACAACTACGGTCACACAATTGTTAGCAGCCCTATGTTTGCCCAAGTGCGCAAAGTTATGAAAAGTAAGCAGCGTCAGTTGAAACGCGACGGAAAAGGCAATTTAGCACTCAGAAGTGATCCAATAAATGACACTGAAATAGACATGCTGTGGAATTCTGGTCCACTAGGTTCAAACACACCCGACAACTTACTACAAACTTTGGTGTATTTTCTAAAAAAAAAAACGTTCACATTTTGGTCTCCGGGGCTTGGCAGAACATAGGGACATGTGTTGGCGTGACGTAACTCTAGGAAAAGATTAGGATGGGCATGAATTTCTGGAATTAACTGAACGTCAAACAAAAACAAGAACCAGCGAAAATCCTCGCGCTATTAGAGCTGTTAAACCGAAACTGTGGGCAAATTTGGAAAACCCTGACAGGTGCCCTGTGATAAAATTTCTAAACTTTACCGTGAAAAACGTCCGACAGGCTACGGTGGCCCATCTGATCCTGTTTACGCAGCAACCAAACAAATATCATCACCTAATATTCCAATTTGGTTCAGGAAAGAGCCAGTAGGAGTCAATAAATTGTGCACCACGATGCAAAGAATGATAAAGTTGTCCCGAATCGAAACTGAAAAACATCTGTCAAATCACAGTGCTCGGAATTATCTCGTTCAAAAACTCAGTGACAGTAACGTTCCCCCCACCCAAATTATGCAAAGTTCAGGACACAAGAATATTTCATCAATAAACAACTATAGCCATATCAACACAGACCAACACAAGCAGATTTCACGAATCCTGAGGTCCGGAAAATCCGTTATCTCACCTGCCAACATGTCAACGCCGTCAAGAAGGCGTATTTCCACGTGTTTCACAAAATCGTCATCTTCATCATCGATGTCAGAGGTAAGTGGCGGATTTGAATCAATTTTCAGTGGTCCGGTTAGTGGACGGAACATTAAAGTTAATATTTACCAAGGTGGTCACTTAGAACCAACACGAAAACGTATCCGAAAAGCCATCATTGAAAGTGACAGCGACTCTCAGAAGGCCTGTTGTGACTGCTTGAAACGACATATGACTCATATGAGGGGTGACGTCACAAAATTTTGAACTTAATAAAGTGCATTTTTTCTGATTAATTTAAATTTCTCAGCTATTTAATGTTTATTTTCATCATTGTTACTTTCAGTGCATTCAAAACTGTTCATAATTTAAATAAACAAATATGGAACTACTTTACATTGCGCGGAACGTCAATACTATGATCGGAGTACTTTGGATTTTTACCTATATCGAGCAGCTGATAATGCATAGTTGTGTGGTGGTTTTTTTTTAAATTCAAATAATGATTGTTATGTGATAAATAGAATCTTACACTCGTGTCCATGTCATATTGAATTAATTAAACTCGTTCAATAAATTCAATATGACATGGACACTCATGTAAGATCCTCTATATACTGTCGTCAGTGCGCAATACATATTTTTTTAATAGCTAAGGCCATGAAAATCGAGCCGATACTGAAAATGTATGTCTCCTAACGAAAGTTTACGTAGTTGATTATGACATGACCCAAAGCCAACGTCCAGTGTTGTCAGTTTGATCTTTTGCGAAAGGCAGCGGTAAAAATAGCTTCGACCGAAATAGCGCAATATCCGGGCCTTTTAGTGAGAAGTAAATATGTACAGTATTACGCTGTCGACAACACATTGTCAGTAATGAGTCTGAGTTTATACACAATTCATTCTTACACAATACGTGTACATCGCAAGCAAGTATTATAAGTATCATAATACATAAAAATCTAATCAGATATTTCTGTCTGGATTTGAATTAAAACGAACAGGTTCAGTTAGAGCGTGAACGCACTGAGATGGTACAGTAGGGAGAAATTTAAACCAGAGAGTGTACGATATCAATAGATTACTCATTAATAACGATGTTTGAGATGTTTTTTGAAGCTCCTTTTTATTCAGAATAAATGCCTGTACTTATACTTAAAAGAGGCTCGGTGAATAAAGCGAGAAGTTTCCTTCTCTCCTCGGCTGGAAGGACATATTGTTAGCTAAAATTTCACCGTCTGCTTCCGCCAAAACGTACGGCTGTACAGTTAAGGATTTCTTCATTACTGATTAAAACGCCAATAAAACATTGTCTCTTGTCGGTTTCCCGACATGAATTGTTCATAAGGAGAATCAAATTATATTATCATGAAGAATTTTATGACAAGATTATAGATTAAAGCTTACTAAATTGTCCCTTTAAGACGGATACCCTGGGCGACACAGTAAACAGTAGCAAACAATAGCAAGCCGTTTGTATAAAGATATTTGTTATATGTGACAACATGATTCATCCACTTAAGTCATACTACCTATTGTTTAATGGAATACAATTGTGTTAATTTTCTGTACAACAGTCGTGTTAGTCACATTAGTGCTCTACCCTTCAGTGGACTTTTGTTCCATGATCAAATGCAGGTATATGCAGACACCGTGTAGGCCTATATTATACCCACAGCGGTAGATACTGCTTTAGAATTATAATTAAATGTCGTTAAGGATTATGGCTTTAGAACAAGATATTTAAATGTGACCGTCTGTCTTGTTATGTCATGATTTATTTTTTGCTGACGCATACACAAAAATGACGTACCCAAGAAGAAAATATCCTTCACTTCAAAATTGCAAAAGATAGTTTTGGGCATTAACACCTACTTATAATAACTTAAACGTGCTTGCATATCAGTAAAACTATCACAATAATTTTCAGTTATTTTCCCCAATGTTTGCTTGGGATTTTTCTATACTCGTTTGACAAATATAAATGAATTTCATTGAAGGTAATCTACAATATAAATTTGATGTGAATATATACACCAGGGCTATGAAATTAAAACCAATGCCGTAGGTTGATAGATTGGAATTATATCAAATTACTCATGGTGTTTTTATCGCACGTTTTTCGCAGATTGAGCATTTTACTAGAAACACAAGGGAGTAATATAATAAATGTATACCACTAGTCTAGATCCAAAAATATATCCTTGTTTTATATTTTTATAATTGATCATTATATTATGTTTACTTTATATTCAGTGTTCTGATTGTCAGTCCAAGTTCAAGGACATGATTCTAAGCAAACATCATATCATTAATTATTGTTGCCTCACGTGACGTACATATGTAAACACAATGTTACCATATGTATCCCAAGATACAATAGTTCTTTTGTTTCAATGTTAGAAAGGTTGAAATCATTGTAGTATGGTTTACCAAAGAACAATCGGGAGTCAGTAAAATAATGCAGACCCCTATCCTTATACACGGTGTTAATGGTAGCCGAACATACACGTGGAATGTCCGTGCACTGAGGTCACCTGTCAATTGTTCAATCGTCCGGTGAAGTACACAAACAGATACGGCTTACGGACACGCCCACATACATTTATGAAACAAACATAAACAAGATATATAACGAAGAATAATCACGTCACAAAGTTATTACATAACTACATTGTAACACATGAACCGGAATCATACAGTTTAAACCTGGACTTAATTTAGTATGCACATGCCCCTCCATTTCATCAGTAGATTCTATCACTTTTGATTTCCACCTTTTTGGCCCCTTGCATCATCGATGAGACTTAAAAGAACGAAACAACTTAACAGTACAGTGTAATTCATTATTGGCGTATTATATATTTTTTACCAATTTTGATAGGTCAAATCTCATATGCATGTGTTATGTTCGTCTTCGATATAATTCTTAAAACGTTAACCGAACATCAATGACGGACAAAGTAAAGTTGAGGATATAATAATGACGTAACGTTCCGATAGTAGAAATTGGCGCAAAATTTTCGGAACTTATAATCGTTTCAACCTTTTTCGATTCGATAAATTGATAACAAACGACTCGTCGATCAAACACGGAGTTCTGCCTACCGGGGATATAAAACTTCTTTTTATAACAGTATAACATACACGGCATTGTATTGTATGTACTAAAACTAACGTCACACAATCCTTAACATTAACAGTTACAATATATTATCATGTTAATTTATGATTAATGGAATAAAGCAGTCACACTGCATACCCTTGGCTGTCTGATACACACATATCTTAATCATGCATACATAGTATTGAATGATTGGTCAGCTTGCTGGCACACTCATACACTTTCCCATAACGGGCTGCTCCATTTTCATCCATTTACTTCAGATTCACCCATGGTTAACACATAACGTTTTGGTTATTTAACATCTACTCAGTAGCATACGTTTCAGTCTACTATAGGCCCTGGAATGGAAACAGAGGTTAGCTTGTTTGGCTATTACTATGAATCCAATTTCTGAACGTGGTCTGGCTCTATGAGAATATCAGGACAAATGACCTCCATGAAATTATGCTGTTCTTGGTAATATACCTACTTCTGGGTATGTATGCTATTTTACTAATTGCGTGTAACGTTTATTTTGGAATTAGCAAATTTCATTTGGAGACGGGTTTGCGCAGTCACATTGTCATCGATATATGTAGTAGTACATGGAAAAATAATACACACTTCCAAAAGGTAGACCACATTGACGGAATAGACTATTTGAATATAATCATCAAAATGGGATTAGTATCGAAACAGATATAGCGGGTGTTATCAACGATTATAGGACTAGTAGTGGTTCAAGACAGAGCTTTCGAGTTTTTTGGTTAAAATTGAAGAAAAGAAGGCGAGCCCCTGTTCCAATACAGAAATATACAGTAAGTATATGATTAACGGGAGAGCTGTGCTAATATCTATTAAGGCCTGTCTCGGTGACCCCGTGTTGGAAATGACTATGTGGAACCTGTCGACCCAAAAGGTAGAATGTGTGAACAGACGGCTGAATCAGTCTCTACCATCAAGTGTGAACTTTACTCGTAACTTTTCAGGGAGAGCTCATAGGGCGGTGTATCCTGTGGACCATGGACCGGGGACTGCCATTAAAAAACTATGTAGTAGGGTTGGGTCTCCAATCACTGCGGGAGCTCTGTGTCCAAGGACCTAGATAAAGAACAAAAAGACATCATTGTGGTGTAAAATTCAGAAGAGAATTAAGAGCCATACAATATTTAAATTACAGTCAAATGACTGTAAATTTGATGAAGAAATGTATGTGAAAGACAGAGTTATGATTGAGAAAAAGAAATGAAACATTAAAATATTGAGAACTTGAAAAATGGTCTTTGTTATTTGTTGATATATATCTTACAAGAAATCAAGAAATCAAGAAAGATGGGTGTATATTTCGATCATAGTATCCTCCTGCAGCTAATTTTCCCTCTAAATTCTGCCAAAACACATCCATGATTAGATTCACAACCAGAAACATGCTGGTGGGTCCCATCATTTGGTGTCCAGGGACACTTAATGGTGTAAAGCGTCATATCCTGTGTCTTCCTATAGGGACTGCAGAACCAAATGATTTTCACTAGACGATAGTGTTAACGTTTACCACTGTCCTGGTTAAATGGGGTTATCCACACTAGTTCACCTGCCCTCATTTTGAAGAATGTCATCTCACACACCTGTAAAAAAAGAAGTTTATAAAAATTCTACTTGTTTGGACTTTTTTTATATGGGGGCCGCCATTTTGTATTGAACTCGGTACCAAAAATTGACCAAAACTCACAACAAATTACACACTTAATAAACTCCAACAGACAAAGACAGCCTTGATTTTTTTTATATATATATATTTCACATCTATATATATTGCTCAACCCACACATACAATTTTTGGAACTTCTGCCACATAAATATCCAACCAGCAGGCCCCAAGGCATTCACCTTCCTATCAAATCTTCTGCCCAAAAGGGAAAAAAAACACAATCTATTTTTGATTTGGTTCCTTGTCCCTATAGGATCCCAGATTTTTTTCAAATTTACCATTTTTGGGAAAAGTCTGGACCATAGAGTATGCTACCAAAATGGGAAGTGGCTGGCGCCAAGGCTTGGGCTGGTAGGTCAAGTCTTCTACTGGTACTGAAGATGGAGATTCCTGCAAAAAAAGACATGAAAATTGAATCAATTTCGAAATGTAAATTTAAATATCTTAATAAAATTTATACTTAAGACTTGTGGTTTTGAGTTTTTATTAAAGTGCAGGTACTGTACAGGAAACATAAACAAATAACATATTGTCTGAAAATCAGGGGAGATAACTCAATTTTAAGACCTATACTCGCTTAATTTTTGACTTTATGTTAAACAATTCAGGACGTTCATGAAATATATAGTATGGATAATTATCCAGGAGTTCGTTAGTTTAGAATATTGAAAGCGTTTTTTTGCTAATAAGTACTAAATTTGTTTTGTCAATATCTGACTTGTGACTGCCAAAGAAATGTTCTTACTTTTTATGCCAATCCGAAAATCCAAAAATACCACCCTTGCCTTTCAGTTGTGGAGAATTATTCTCAGCTTTTAAAAACATTTGTAGTATTTGACTCTTAATCGAAGTTATTCACCTGAGCGTTAAGGCCCGTTGAGCGTATTGTTATTTCGAAACGAGGTTGATCCTTCGTTTCCATTTTACTTTGATGTGATCGCCCAGCACTGCGTCTAGTAGTTAAAAACAGGTAATTTTCATCTCATTTCGTGATGTATCTATGAATCAACAACAGTAGTGGCTCGTCTGACTTAATTGTTCCTTCACCTGATTTTCTCAGTCATATCAATTCTCCTGACCAGATAATGAACCTTCATATCTTAAGGATATGCATTGATAGCCCACCGTTTTCAGATTTTCTTCAAGACCCTTTTAATCCTTTGTCCTGTTAAGAATATCTCTTGTTATACATTATATAGCTAGCATATATAAATACCACATGTACGTGTACATGCATGCTCAATTTCACAAACGGTTGTATCCTACAAAAATGTGCATTGTCGTTGCCTCTGATTAAACAATACTTCTATAGGTAAATCAAAACAAATGTTTAAACTGAAGGAAAGTCACTCTACTATTTAAAAATCATTAAGTGGATTAATATTAAAATGTCAACAGTATTTCACACATTAATAACCCTTACATAACTATTACACATTGTTCAGATACACTGTTCGGACACATTGTTCAAATGAATGCAGTAGAATTGTATAAGTTGTACAACTTGCTACAAAAATACGGGTAGCATAGTCAATACTGAACGGTTTATAGTCTATAACAAATCCTTATAACATGAGTCTATTCGTTTTTGCCATGACTAGCCATTGTATATAAGGTAATAGAATGGCGATCTCTACTTCTTTCATGAAAGGATCCATGGAGTTTTAAGTCACTATAGGGACGTTGCTGATCTAGGACTCAATCCTTATAGCATGTTTGTGTTCATCTCCTCATGAAGAATTGATTATAGGTCGGAGGACCATTTATAGGTATTGACCCAAGTACTAGCCCTTTGGTGTGCGGAAAGGCTCTGAAGTAAATTCTGGTAACGTGACGGTTTTTACTTTATTAATGCTTGCATAGTGTTGTATGGTTAAAATATGGGAATCTTAACTGTTTTCATGTAACAAGGGGGCGAGCTAGACTCTGGTCGATCTTAGTAGTATGATCGTGTTTGTCTCTTCATGCCAAACCATTGAATGTACGTCTATCAAAACGATCTTGAAGCAGAAGAATGAATCAGAATCTACTATTGCAGGCACCGATAACTGCAAATATAGACGTAAAGAAACAATACAGAAAACTTTGCGATAGTAATAATACTCAATGGACAAATTATAAGAACACAGATTTATATATGTTTCAGGTACTCTGACCGACTGTAGATTTTTCCTCCGACCCTAACAATTTCATCTCACTTGAATGCACTTAAACATCCCATTTGAACGCGTCGAAAACTGTAAAGCATCTATATGAATCCCGTATTATTATTTCAATAACAATACCTACACATTCGATGAAATATTATGAATACAATTCGTTAAAATAAGAATGTTTGGTGATTTTAGTATTTCCTAATAAAAAAATAGAAAAAATACAAAGATACCTTCTGGTCTATCCTATTTCTTTCAGTCATGTTACCTGAAGTATACATGCATAGTTTTCATTATGAGAAGGTCCCGGGTTCGTAACTCGGTTTGTGTGAGTGTTCCACTTCTTATTTAGAATACGTGTGTAACAAAAGAAACACATCCGTTTAAATTCTGTTTTGCTCTAAGAGTGTTAAGGTTGTCCTTTTAATTCCCAGGACCAGGTGTTTTAAAGATAAGCTGCATATATCGACTATTAAACGATTGACTGGTAGTGACTTGTAAATAGTCATTCTACACGGCTTTTTATTGTTGACATGGTCCCTGCATTTAATCAGCATGAGACAGCATTGATGATTATAATTCAAACATCTAAGTCATCTTAGTGACCGAGTAGACAGCTTGTGACGACCAGAAACTTTCCGAAAGAGTCGACTGCTTGTGACGACCAGAGACTTTCCGAAAGAGTCGACTGCTAGTGATAACCTGAGACTTTCCGAAAGAGTCGACTGCTTGTGACGACCAGAGACTTTCCGAAAGAGTCGACTGCTTGTGATAACCTGAGACTTTCCGAAAGAGTCCACTGCTTATGACGACCAGAGATTTTCCGAAAGAGGTGACTGCTCGTGACGACTAGAGCCTCTGAAATAGTCGACTGGTTGTGATGACCAGAGACTTGCCGAAATAGTCGACTGCTTGTGACGACTACAGACTCTGAAAGAGTCGGGACCAGATACTTTCCGAAAGAGTCGACTGCTTGTGACGACCAGAGACTTTCCGATAAAGTCGACTGCTAGTGACTACTCGAGCCCCTGATAGAGTCCATTGATTGTGACTAACAGAGACTTTCCGAAAGAGTCGACTGCTTGTGATGACCAAAGACTTACCGAAAGAGTCGTCTGCCTGTGACGACTAGAGCCTCTGAAAGAGTCCACTGCTTGTGACGACCAGAGACTTTCCGAACTAATCGACTGCTTGGGACGACCAGAGTCTTTCCGAAAGAGTCGACTGCTCGTGACGACCAGAGACTTTCTGAACTTATCGACTGCTTGTATCGATCAAATACTTTCCGAAATAATAGATTGGCTCTGCATTTATCGTAAAATTCAATTGCAGCCGCCGTTACGTTCTTCCGCTGCCAGTTTGTTTTGGTTTGTCAGTGGGATATGGTTATGAACTAGGGATCTGCCACGTTAACACAAAGAGAAGAAGTTATCAGGGGCGGGACATAACCACGGGAAATTATTTTAGCATAGATGTATATGTCCTTATATGACTATGATATGTAATTTTTTATAGAATGCAAATTAAGTAGATCTGCGATGCAATACATCTTAATATGGCATTTGGAAGAGTCAAGCCCCAGAAGTCACACCAATTTCATTCATATGAAACCTCAATATTTCATACCAAATATTGCGACATTTAAATATTGCAAGAGTATACAAGAGTACAACTTCAAGACAAAACCCAAAATAATGATTTTAGGCTCAATCACAATTGCCTTAGGAGAGGCACACTCTTTTTTCATACAATATAAAACCCCTTTGTCCAAGAATGCTCCAGTACAAATTGATGTTTCTTACTCGTTTATTATGAAGAATTTAAAGATTGGTTCTCCTTTTGGTCTTTCTAATTTGCCTCAAGTGGTCAAACCTTTTTCTGTGCAACAATAAATCGCACAGGGATGCTCTATATTAAATTAAGTTATCCTCCATTCATTCATAAACAAGGAGGAGTTTTGGAAAAGAAATGGGCATAATCATTTGACACCGCTTCTTGCCTGAAGAGGGTCATATTATCTTTTTAACCAACACTAAACGTCACTGATGCGGTATCGGAGAGATTAGCAAACCCTCCAACAAATGTATAGGTTAGTTGGGGGAAGTAGTTATACAAGTACAGAACATGTTAAGAGGTGTCAATAAGAAGTGGTAACCATTCGGCAGGCGGTTTAAGGATTGTGTGTGCCGTTCGTGTTTGAGTTCCTATTATTGGACCATTCGGAATGGAATTTGCACGGTTCGTTTTTCTCTGTATCAGGTCAAGTCATAGTGCTAACCAGACTGTAAATAGACGAGACACGACTGGCGTGATGGCAACCAATATCTCAAATGCTCTTAATAAAATAGCAGACGCGTCACTAAAATTCCATGCTAACAGCGCGTGCCGAGCACTCTGGACAGATACTCTGGACATTCTGACCGCCTGGCAGAAGGTATCGGAACGGGCCGGAAGGCGAGCACGAGCGAGACTGAAATTGGTCAAATATTTGGTGTTTCCCAACCAAAATCATATCCGGTTCGCTGCGTTCTTTGACCCTGACCACTGGCCATTCACATGCAAATTAATAGAAGACTGCGCCAATTTCCACAAACTCGAAACCTAGATAAATTACCGGTTGTCATGACTACTATATGAAATGGATAAACTGGTTTAACACGACACAAAACAAGTAGTAGGCCTGGTCAGGAAGGCGAGTTGAACATTTTCAATGTCCAGGACAAAGACGCTGTGTATATGCTCTCCACTAGACGATGGCCAGTCCACTTCATGAGCATGTCAGACACGTGGTTTGGCCGGATACAGGGAAGGACAGTGTTTATCACTCAGGCATCGCTGACAGATAGTTAAGTAATATTAGTCGTTGGTTAGTATAAAAAGGACAGTGCAGGACAAAAATGATCACGATCTTCGAAGGGGGAACCACATATACAAGCAAGGCTATCATTTAGATGTGCATTGAATAAATCTGAATTTAAATAACTAGCAGAATTTCTTAACTGACATAATGTTATGTTAATTTTTCTATCACCTTGATATTTACAAATGTTACTACATATTGGGTGAACATCCATATGGGATGAACGTAAACATTCCTTTTTCAGAGATCCAAGAGATGTCATAGTGGGAAACAGACAGGCTGGATTGTTTCATTCTGACATCAGTTTTGGAAAATAACTAGAGTTATATAAATGCGTTCTTGGTACTGGAATGTCAAATAACCTATTGTGTCAAAAATTGTAATGTTCAAAGTTATTAAAAAGGGCAGTATCAGGTCTGAGACATGAGATGGACACTTGTTATTAAAGAATTTAAAAAATGCAATATTTTGATGTAACTGTCTTCTTTTACTAAGTGTAACAAAGCCGGTCTCTCTATATAAAATGTTATGGCTCGTTCTTCGTCTTAAACCAGAAATAATGCGTGCTGCTTCAAGTTGGATTGACTCTAAGATGTTGCACTCTCTCTGGGAACAGTTAGCCCATACATTATCAGCATATTCGAGGATTGGACGAACACATGATATATATATTTTTCAATGGATTTTTTTATCAATCTTAAATTTTAACATTCTAAGAATATTCAGTCTTTTATATGCTTTTTCATAAATATAATTTATATGAGTTGACCAGTTGGCTTTGCCATTGAAAATAAGACCAAGGTGTTTATGATCATGAGCGTTATTAAAAACTGCATTGTTAATAAATAGGTTAGGATGCAACGTCTCAGAGTCGACCCGCCTTGAGAAAAGTAGAGCCTCCGTTTTATCCGGATTGAAGATGATACATGTACCCCATTTATCAGCCCAGATAGAGATTTTACGTACATCTTAAATTTTCTCCGATATCATTTATGTACAGTAAAAATAAAAATGGCCCTTAAACTGACCCCTGTGGTACCCCCGCCTTTAACGTTTTCCAGTTAGATTTTAAATCATTCAAAGAACACCCTCTGTCTCCTATCAATTAAATACGATGAAAACCATTTCAAAATATTACTGCAAAACCCATATTTTTTTAATTTGAAAATTAAACCATCATGCCAGACCCTGTCGAAAGCTTTGCTGATGTCACAAAATATCATTCTAGTTTCTTTACCTTTATCCAAGTGCTTTACAATTGCATCATATATAACTAATAATTGGTAGACAGTTGAATCTTTAGGTAGAAACCCTGATTGATTCTTAAAAACAATATTATATCTTGAGAGATAATTAAACAATTATTTAAAAACAATTTTTTCAAGAAGTTTACTAAAAATAGAAGTAAGAGAGATTGGTCTATAATTACATGGGTTACTTCTTGCACCCTTGCACTTGTACTCGGGTGTAACATGAGCATTTGTCCATGCAGAAGGGAGAATACTGGAGGAAATAGATTCATTGAAGATTAGTAACAGAGGTCTTAATATGGATTGAGATACCCCTTTAATAAATTTTGGAGGGATAGAATCAGGGCCTTGGGGTTTATTAGTATTGAGTTGGTGAAACTGGTCAATAATATCCTGTTCTGTAATGTCAAATGTCGAGAAGCTGTGCTCTGGCCGGTTACATTTGGTTGGTAAATCATCAGCAGTCTTTCCGGTTTCAGATATTGATGAAAAAGATTCGTTAAAAGATTCAGCTTTGTCGACGAGATGTATTTTGAGTATGCCATTAATAATCAAAGGAGAGTCAATTTCACATTTATTTCAACAGATTTTGCAACACGCCACCATGTCCTCGGGGGTATGGATTTGTCTATTAGAGAAGATTGTAATTTTGAAAGATATTTTTCTTTGGCCTCACGTATTGATAACATTACTTCATTCCGAATAGTTCTAACTTTGTTCCAGGAGGCTGGAGTATTGTATAATTTGGATTTAGAATGCTGACGATTTCGTTGTCTTATTTTCAGTCTTATGTCATTAGTCATCCAAATTTTATCGCTAGGCCTAATAGTTACAAAAAAAATCATGTTTTCAATATCCCCATGTAGTTCAACATCCCAGTTAATTGAGTTTAGATAAGCATTGGCTCCGTCAAAGTCAGTATTATTAAAGTAAAGTTTTTTTTTCTTGTATGCACGTTTCTTTAAGGTTTTGAAGTTTAGGTCAGCACTGACAGGACAGTGATCACTGCAGGAAGTAGGAAGGACTGTGCTGTTAGTTACAAAGTTTATGTTATTAGTTATTATGATATCGAGTGATGTTGAAGATAAAGGAGTAATCCTGGTAGGTTCAGAGACAGTATTTTCAAAACCATATTTTAATAATAGTCGATGGAAATGAGAGTTTAGATTAAGATTTAACATGCTAACATTTATATCTCCTACCAGGACAACTTCTTTTTGCAGATCAACAATACTGTCAAGATTGTTGTCAAGTCTATCTCAAAAGCCTACGAGAGAGTTAGGGGGTCTGTATATACAACCAAGAAGAAAGGGTTTATTATTAGTGGTTACTTCAATCCATATTAGTTCAAGATCATCTGATTCTAAATCAACTCTACGTTTAATATTTGTTATATTTAGTATAAATAAGTACCCCGCCTCCACCATTATTAATCCTATCCTTTCTAAAACATTACCGAAATTTTCGAGAGAGATATCGCTGGCAGAGATGGAATTATTAAGATGGGTTTAGGTAACACAAAGAATATCATATTCATAAAATTCAGCATCAAGAATGTGGGCTTTGTTCCTTAAAGAACAGATATTAATATGACAGACAGATCTATTATTAAGACGGATGTTAGTGTTTTCTTGTGGACACGGTCCAGGGTTCGGATGAATATCATCACATACCAATAATATGTAGAGTATTAGTAAATGAAAATGCAAATTGATTGAAGACGAGTTCAGCGAAACACCAGAGACACGAATACAAAGTAATTTGCCATTCACTTCTCCCTCTATACCAGGATAAATCACTTGTTTAGCCATTGTCAAAAAATATATACATGAGAAGTGGATGAGTACTGGTAGAGAAAGTGATGTGAATGACAAAGGAATTCATAATGTAGAACAATTGGCATTGAGATGAATAAAGATATTGTAAATAATATGGACATGTATAACAGTTATTATTCTGAAAACAGGCATGGCATTTGATCAATAAACACAATATAAAACAAATGTGACAAAACGGCATATATACACATAAAGACAATTGACATTACTTTATTATTCAAAGATGTATGTTTGGTATAAAACATCATAGATTAGTTCAAGTCAATAAGTTTATCAACATAAGAATCCATTCTCAATCTGATATAGAAAAGAAATTAACTTATGGATGATTATATATTAGTTTTTTCCGAGATTATAATAATATTGTGTGCAAAAAAAAAACAATAAAACAAAAACAATATTGAGTGCAAAATTAAGTCAAACGTAACTATATCAGAACTCATCATCACTAAAACTATAAAATTATGACGATGCCAAAACTAAATGCATTTAACTACAATAACACCTATTTTTTGCAATTAAAACACATTCCTTCTGCTCGTGATATAGTGTGCATATCATTATCATATGTATCAAAGCCATCTTTTTAATAGAATCATATTTTTCTTAGTACCCAGAACACACTAAGGTGTGTAAACCTTAATGGTTTTTTTTATTATATAACATTTCATATCACCACTGATTACAAATACATGATTGTATTGGATCTGGTAAAATATATAGCTCTGTGTTCATGCTAATAACATATTCTCGTTTTGCATTACTGCTTATAATATTTACATAAAATAAATCATGGTGAACCATTAATTTAATTAAGAGGAGCTATATAGAATAATGCGAAAACAGTTACTCAAACAAAAAGAGAAGTCACATTAAAATAAAGCTATACTAATTTATAGAAAGATTAAAAAAAAAAAAACACTGAAAAACAAATGTATAGATAGCTAGAGATCGCATGGGAATATATTTGCTACTACAGAGTGAGTCATGTAGGCCCATAGCTGGTGCACGGACGAAAAAACCCCAAAACAAAACGTGCCCGCAACACCACTACTGCTGACCTCACCTGTACAGGTACAAAAGTTACAAACACCTCACAGGGTAGCGTCACTCTATGGGACCGTATACTACTAAAGTTCAATGTAACATGGAGTGCATGAAAGATCTAAAATCAAAAGTTAACCACAAAAATGTTAGAGAAATTCGATGATTTTTATATTTGTAAACAATATTCATCCAATATCAACTAGCAGTTATGCAAACGTTTTAAATAGTTTACACAGCACAAACACTAGCATTGGATAATACAAACGTAACTAAATATATCAGAATGCTTCACACCAGACTATGGAATTATGAAAATAATCTAACTGAATGAATTCGATAACAGTGATACCTGTATTTCACGATTGACACATATTTTTACCGTTCATGACATAATGTTCATATCTCCATTAAGAGTGGCAATGCTTGTTATGATTTTTATTACAATTGCATATATTATTAAGGTTGGAAAATTCAAAATGTGTACGCATAATGATATGTAAAATTCGCATCAATTGCATGCTATAACTAATTTTAATTTACTTATTATGTGGAAATAATGCGTTTTACGTTCATGCTTATACACGTTTTCTATTCATGCATTTATATATAAAGGATTGTTTTGAACGTAAATGTTATCATGATATGTTTTAATCTGTATTTTGTAAAAACGCTATTGAATATTGAGGGAAATTGTAAACAATAACCATAGGGACATTTGCACTCGTATGGGACAAAAATGATTGACTGATATTAGTTATCATAAATTTAAAAAAAAAAATAAAAAAAAATAAAAAAAAAATAACTGTTTAACATTTAATCAAATTCGACTTTTTGTCAGCACACCGTAACACCAATGCTTGAAAACTGTCATTACTGTTCAGACATGGTCGTCACCAAATGTCAGTTCCTTTCCACCAATTTCAAAAATGGATGAGTCTTTAGATACATCAGTTTAGTCCTCCTTCGCTGGCCCTCAGGGAGACTCCTCCTCTTCCCAAGCAGTTCGTACCGTAGTATGTTGGGGGTAGGTCTGGAACTACAGCAAAACTGGATCCATGTTTATTCTTAAAACCAAGGCTCAACACCTTATCACGGTCCTGTAGACTTACAAAACGCACTATAATGTTCCTCTTTTCCTCGGCACCATTTGTCAGCCTATGAATTGCCTGGAACAGCATGGCGTCTGCAATATGAGCAGGAGTATTCTTAAAGAAGCCACGGACTGCAAACTGAGTGTTAGGAGGGAGTTCCTTTGTATTACCGGGGATACCGCGCAACACCAAATTCCACTTTCTGCCCCACAATTCTAGTGCGATACTAATTTTTCTCGGATTTAAGTCTGTTTTCTAAATTTAGGATGGTTTCCTCATGCAAAACTTTCATTTCCCCCATCACATATTCTATAGTAGCTTCATGTGTATCAACCTTCTTTTCCACCACGTTTGTAATTGATCTTTCAATGATGCTATTTCACCAGATATTTTAGAGTCAAGTTTATCGAAGCATTTACTGATGTTTGAAAAGTCTTTACACGGATAAGTTGATTTCTCTCGTTTAGATGGGCCCATGTTTACGACGTACCGGCTCCCTAAGTGTGATGTTTATGCTTGGCTGAACAGTCCGTCAACACTCTCGATAGATTTGAATTATAGTATTCAAAACACACTTTTAAGACACAAGAACACTTCCTGGCTTATCCGAAAGTCGTCTTAAACACAAGTGATGATCATAAGTTCGAAACTTTAGAAGATAGTGATGGGGGAATAGTGTAAAAGTGACTTACTTTTTCTGAGCCGTAATACAATGTCCGTGCTTATCCATACCGGAAGTTACAGGACTGACAGGTATATTATAGCAATGAACTCTAGTGTGATACAGGACTGACAGGTATAGTATAGTGATGAGGTCTAGTGTGATACAGGACTGACAGGTATAGTATAGTGATGAGGTAAAGTGTAATACAGGACTGACAGGTTTAGTATAGTGATGAGGTCTAGTGTGATACAGGACTGACAGGTATAGTATAGTGATGAGGTATAGTGTAATACAGGACTGACAGGTATATTATAGTGATGAAGTCTAGTGTGATACAGGACTGACAGGTATAGTATAGTGATGAGGTCTAGTATGATACAGGACTGACCGGTTTAGTATAGTGGTGAGGTCTAGTGAGATACAGGACTGACAGAAATAGTATTGTGTAATTCAGGACTGACAGGTATTGTATAGTGATGATCGAGGTCTAGTACTAGTGTAATAAACGACCGTTAGGTATATATTATAGTGTAAAACAGGACTGACAGGTATATTAATGTGATATGGTCTATAGTGGAATACAGGACTTACAGGTATAGTAAAGTGATATGGGCTATAGTGTAATACAAAACTGACAGGTATATTAATGTGATATGGTCTATAGTGTAATACGGGACTGACAGCTATAGCAGAGTATAATACAGGACTGACCGGTTTAGTATAGTGGTGAGGTCTAGTGAGATACAGGACTGACAATTACAGTATGGGGATGAGATCTGGAGTAATACAGGGCTTACAGGAATAGTAGGGTGTAATACAGGACTGACAGGGATAGTATAGTGATGAGTTACAGTGTGATACAGGACTAACAGGTATAGTATAGGATAATACAGGACTGACAGCTATTGCAGAGTATAATACAGGACTGGCAGGAATAGTATAGTGAATACAGGACTGACATGTATAGAATAGTGTAATACTGGACTGACAGGTAAGGTACAGGACTGACAGGGATAGTATAGTGATGACGTAAAGTGTAATACAGGACGGACAGGTATAGCATAGTGATGAGGAATAGTGTAATACAGGCCTGACAATTATAGTATGGTGATGAGATCTAGCATAATACATGACTTACAGCTATAGTATAGTATAATACAGGACTGACAGTTATAGTAAATTGATATGGTCTATAGTGTAATAGAGGACTGACAGGTTTAATATAGTGATGAGGTCAAGTGTGATACAGGACTTACAGGTATAGTAAAGAGATATGGTCTATAGTGTAATAGAGGACTGACAGGTATTGTATAGTGATGATCGAGGTCTAGTACTAGTGTAATAAACGACCGTTAGGTATATATTATAGTGTAAAACAGGACTTTAAATTATAATATCGTGATGAGGTCTAGTATGATACAGGACTGACCGGTTTAGTATAGTGGTGAGGTCTAGTGTGATATAGGACTGACAGGTATTGTATAGTGATGATCGAGGTCTAGTACTAGTGTAATAAACGACCGTTAGGTATATATTATAGTGTAAAACAGGACGGACATGTATAGTATAGTGAATACAGGACTGACATGTATAGTGTATAGTATAGTGAATACAGGGCTGACAGGTTTGGTATAGTGATGAGGTCAAGTGTGATACAGGACTGACAGGTATTGTATAGTGATGGTCGAGGTCTAGTACTAGTGTAATAAACGACCGTTAGGTATATATTATAGTGTAAAACAGGACTTAAAATTATAATATCGTGATGAGGTCTAGTGGGATACAGGACTGACAGAAATAGTATTGTGTAATTCAGGACTGACAGGAATAGCATTGCGTAATACAGGGCTGACCGGAATAGTATAGTGTAAAACAGGACTGACAGGTATTGTATAGTGATGGTCGAGGTCTAGTACTAGTGTAATAAACGCCCGTTAGGTATATATTATAGTGTAAAGCAGGACTTTAAATTATAATATCGTGATGAGGTCTAGTGGGATACAGGACTGACAGGAATAGTATAGTGAATACAGGACTGACAATTATAGCATGGTGATGAGATCTAGTGGAATACAGGACGTACAGGAATAGTATTGTGGAATACAGGACTGACATGTATAGTAAAGTGATATGGGCTATAGTGTAATACACGACTGACAGGTATAGTAAAGAGATATGGTCTATAGTGGAATACAGGACTTACAGGAATAGTATTGTGTAATTCAGGACTGACAGGAATAGCATTGCGTAATACAGGGCTGACCGGAATAGTATAGTGTAATACGGGACTCACACAGGTATATAGTATAGAGTGATAAAGGACTGACATATATAGGCTAGTGTAATACAGAACTGACAGGTATAGTGTAGTGATGAGGTCTAGTGGGATACAGGACTGACAGGGTTAGTATAGTGATGAGTTACAGTGTGATACAGGACTAACAGGTTTAGTATAGTGATGAGATATAGTGTAATACAGGACTGACAGGTATAGTAAAGTGTAATAAAGGACTGACAGGTATAGTATAGTATAATACAGGACTGACANTGTCAGTCCTGTATTAAACTATACTATTCCTGTCAGTCCTGTATTACACAATACTATTCCTGTAAGTCATGTATTACACTAGATCTCATCACCATACTATAATTGTCAGTCCTGTATTATACTATACTATAGCTGTCAGTCCTGTATTCACTATACTATTCCTGTCAGTCCTGTATTACACTATACTATACCTGACAGGTATAGCAAAGTGATATGGTCTTTAGTGTAATACAGGACTGACAGGTATAGTATAGTGATGAGGTCTAGTGTAATACTGGACTGACAGGTAAGGTATAGTCTGATACAGGACTGACAGGTATATAATAGTGATATGGTCTATAGTGTGATACCCTTGAATTATTTCTGCAGTTTTGGCAAGGAGAAACCCGTTGGTGATGAGACAATGTCATGTTAACAGCTATAGAGTTTTTGTAAGAGAACGACTGATCCTTGCCGAATTGTGAATGTGTTTGGAGCCTTCCTAGTGGTTAAACATTCTATGTTAATCATGTCATATATTCCTATACCTGTTAACTGACCAAATTGTGTTTGCATTGTCACACTGGATAATTCAGTTTATGTCCAAAAAGAACATGATAATTGTTTTAGACATTCAGCAACACAGCCATATATAACTAAATCTGATAAAAAAATCATTCAGACCCCTTTTTGTGGAGTTGTTGCCCTTTGTTGAAAAACCCTTGTCCTGACTGACAACTTTCCAAAACCTTTGGGCCAATGTAAATGAAAATGTTCAGATACGATAATTACCAATTGATGATGTACATCCAGATGTTTGCTTTTTGTTCTGACCCGTTATGGAGTGTAGGACCTTTGTTGAAAAAGCCTTGTCCATTCAGCTTCTCCTAAGCTACTGGGTCGATTACCACAAAAGTTCACAGATGTGTTAATTACCCCTGACATTGTGCATCTAGGAAGTAGTATTTTTACATTCCAACCTTTTTTCACCCTTGTAGAAAAATCCTTGTACAGGTATCAGTATCTGTGTATTTGTATGTCAAAGGGATTACAACTTTTTTTGTATTTTATTTTCAATTATTCACCAACAGAATGATTGCTTGCTGTTTCTTTGCATTTTTGAGAGTAAAACCTATGACTCATATATATGTTTCTGTTTTCAATGTATAAAGTGGATGAATAAATTAGTATGAGTTATATATAAACTGGAAGCACAACGTAACTAAAATCCAATCAATTTAAGAAACAATAATTTATCAATCAAACTATCCATTATAACTGCTTTACTTTGAATAAGTTAAGAAACCTGCCACAGTCTTTGCTGTCAGTATAAGTGTGAAAGCTGTTGTTTTGTGTGTATTTATATTTATAGTAGAACGAATACCAAAGTATAAGTGTGAAAGCTGTTGTTTTGTGTATAATTATATTTATTGTGGAATGAATACCAAAGTATAAGTGTGAAAGCTGTTGTTTTGTGTATATTTATATTTAAAGTAGAATGAATACAAAAGTATAAGAGTGAAAGCTGTTGTTTTTTGTGTATTTATATCTATAGTAGAATGAATACCAAAGTATAAGTGTGAAAGCTGTTGTTTTGTGTATAATTATATTTATTGTGGAATGAATACCAAAGTATAAGTGTGAAAGCTGTTGTTTTGTGTGTATTTATATTTATTGTGGAATGAATCCCAAAGTATAAGTGTGAAAGCTGTTGTTTTGTGTGTATTTATATTTATAGTAGAATTAATACCAAAGTATAAGTGTGAAAGCTGTTGTTTTGTGTGTATTTATATTTATAGTAGAATTAATACCAAAGTATAAGTGTGAAAGCTGTTGTTTTGTGTGTATTTACATTTATAGTAGAATGAATCCCAAAGTATAAGTGTGAAAGCTGTTGTTTTGTGTATATTTATATTTAACGTAGAATGAATACAAAAGTATAAGAGTGAAAGCTGTTGTTTTTTGTGTATTTATATCTATAGTAGAATGAATACCAAAGTATAAGTGTGAAAGCTGTTGTTCATTTCAGTAATAATTACCATAACTTTAGTATGCATATACAATACCTAAACCCATCTTTGTAGCCCAAAAACAAAAGATTCCAAAATCCCTACCTCCCTACCGTGACGTTACCTATATCTCGATGACAGAGCCACGGAGTGATCTCCCTTCCTCTTCCTTTTACGGCGCCTGCTGCCTGCTGACGCCCGGAGCTTGCTCCATTTCAAAACATTGTTTTGTCGGTTTGGTTGGAGTGTCAACTCATATTTACGCGCAGTTTGTGTGCCTTTTACCCATCTGCCCTTGTTGATATTACTAATTGTTGTTGAAAATTATTTTTGTGCCTTTTACGGCCGGTTATTTCACTCCACGTGTGCCGGTGGTGTGCCACGGTCCGCCATTATCGTGGGTTAATTTCCGACATCTGTTTATTTCGGTGACGGTTGTTTGTTTAGGCAAACGTTATTTATTTTAACCGTTTTCTGATTTATATTACGGGTGAAATTCTTTCTACGTTGCGTACTTTGTACTATCGTATTTTATCATTATTTTCCCGTGTTTTTCTGCATGGGTGTTCCCATTTCTTTGTGGAACGGGACCCTCATGATGCCTGTCCCAGGTGTCGTCCTTGCAGTGAGGTTTCGCCTTGTGAACTTTGTTCACAGTCAAAATCTCAGGGCAAGGACTTCATTGTTCCAAAGCTACCCTCAACTTACCGTAAGACAGATTCGTCTGTTTCTTCCGGTAAGCGAGGGAAGCAGAGAGGTAGGGGTCGTGCCACCAGCTCTCTGGGGTCTGGTGGTACTGTCTCTGTTCCTGTCTCGGGGGGTCTTGCTTCGGCAAGTCCCTCTCGTGAGCAGGGGGTGGCCCTTCCTGTCCAGGAACTCCCTGGAGTAGGGGAGGGGCAGCCTGACCCTGGCTTGGCACAGCCAAGGGTCGAATTGGCCGGGAACGCCCGTAAGCTTTCGCGCTTGCCTTCGGGTAGGGACTACCGGCCGCCGGTCACTGACTCTGTCAGTGATCCCGGCATTCCAGGTGGTGCGGTCGTTGGGGACAGTCTTGGTGCCGGGCCTGTTCTTTCGGGTTCAGGTCCTGGTGTGACAACAGACTTTCTTTCGGGATTGTCTGTGTCTACCGGGATTAGTGACGCGCAGCTCACTAATCCCGGCATCAATGCTGGTCAGGCATACCCTCCCGGTCAGTTACCCGGACCCGGTCCTATTAGGTCCGGTCCCGAGTTTCATTCTTCTGGGAACCTGGGGGGTTTCCCCCCAGGGGTTGGGTTTGCTGGACAGGGGGCCGGTTTCCGGCCTCCGTTTTCCCCTGGCTTAGGGTATACGGGTGCCTGCGGGCAACCATCCTTGGGCCGCCCTTACCAGCCTGCGGATGGTTTTGGGTTGCGACAGCATCCCGGCAGTTACGGGCTTAGCCCGTACATGTCCGGGTTTCCACCTGGAGGGAGTGGCGGTCCACCTTCGCCCTTTGGGCAAGTTGGCCAGCCCCAGTCTCAGGCAGGCCAGTTTGGCCAGTTCTGGGGTCACTCCCAGCCCGCGGGACCTTTCCCCTATCCTCCGGGATATGGGTTTAACCCCATGGCATTTCCGTCATGGAATCCTTGGGGTTTGGTCTCTCCCTCGCGGAGACGTGTTAGCAGTTCTGTTGACCCCCCCCAACTTTCTGCTACTTCGGGGGCCTTATCGGCCGGTCCTAAGAAGGTGTGTCGGACCTTTAGGACTTCTGCCTCTCGGGCAGGCTCGTTGGTCTCTGGGTCCAAGGGTAGGGTTTTGGCTACTAAGCCTAAACCTACAGCCACGGCCGTTAGGCGCACTGCACCTAAACGCCGGTACGGGGAGCCTTCTCTCGGGTTGGCCCCTCTGGCTGGCCCATTTCCTCCGCCCCAGGCTTCTGGTCTGGATGGTGTGGAGGCTATGGACGTTGAGGGCGCGGGTATGGCAGAGGACAATGATGTTGTTCATCTTTCACCTGGTTGTTCGGATATAGACGCTGGTCTTTCCGAGTCGTCTGACGACAGTCCTCAGGAGGGCTTGCCCTCAGAGGAGGACTTCCAGGATGAGGGAGACCCTGAGGCTGCTGAGGTTGAGGCCCAGCATGTGTTATCCGGTATGCGGGGCCTTAGGGCTGACGTTTCCCGGATTCTTGGGGAGGAGGTTTGCCCACCACCTTCGGCATCATCTGTCCCCGAGTCCACCACCCTTTTGGGTTCTTTGGTGGCTCCTCGGGTGTCCGCTCGGTCGGACCGCTCTCTGCCAGAAGGCACCATTGTGTCTTCAGCTCTGGCCACCGCCCAGTCTCGGGTTTTAGGGAAGAATTCTTCTTCAACCCGTAGTCCTGGGTATGCTGGGTTGCAGCTCAGTGTTGGCGATTTGTCAGAGGTGCACGCCACTGACTATGCCACACATGATGGTCTGCTTGCCCCTCAACCAGCTAAGCTGGAATCGAGGGAACTTGCAGCTTGGCCCGGTAAATCGGTGGACCAGGTGGTGTTCGGTCCCAAAGAACACCACAAGATGGAGAGACTGCTGCGTCTCTCCATCCAGATTCTGTCGTATATAGACTACTTGACGGTTTGTCTATATAGGGTATCCGACTTGCCTGAGGGTCGGATTACCGAGACAGAGCAGGCCGACATCCAGGACAGAGTGACCTCTGCCCTGAACGGGGCATTGAGAGCGCTGGCAGCTTTACAGGTGTCATCCCTCGTCAATGTCTTGTTGGCTAGGCGGTTTTCAGTTTTGAAAAATCGCCCGGTCGATGAGCCTTACCGTTCCAGACTGTTGACTGCCCCCTTCTCAGGGTCCACTCTTTTTGGAGGGGCCCTTCCTTCTGTTCAGAAGGATTTGAAGGAGGACTCGGTCGCCTCTGCACTTCTGGTGAAGAGGATTCAGGCTGAGAAGGCCAGTACCTCGCAGGGGTCAGCGCCTCCTAAGAAGAAGGCTAAACCTTCGGCTTCGCAGTCCTCTGCGCAGCCCAAGTATAAGCCTCCCTTCAAGGGCAACAAATGGAAGGGTAAGAAGGGTAAGAACCCTCCTGGGGGTAAGAAGAAGGGTTCCTGACTCTTTTCTTCCCTCCTTGGTCGTGTCAGACGACGAGTTTGGCCGGGAGGAATGCAGTCCTCTCGGCTCAAGCTTAGGTCCTTCTCCCGCAGGATTAGGCTTCGGGTCAGCAGACGATTCTCTTGCCTGGCAAGGTCTCGATCTGCCTCGACCAGATCTTCCTGTGGGGGGTCGTCTTTCTGCTTTCCTTCCAGAGTGGAAGGAAATTACGGAAGACGCATGGACCTTGTCTGTGATCAAGGAGGGGTTAGGCATTCCGCTAGTGCGGGATCCGCCCTTAGCGTCAGAGCCAATCTTTTTTCCTCCACCGGGGGATCCGGAAAAGGCTCTGGCGCTCCAGGAGGAAGTAAGGACCATGCTTTCCAAGGGCGCGGTCGAGGAGGTTCCTATGTCGGGATGCACTCCCGGGTTCTACTCCAGAATGTTTCTGGTTCGGAAGAAGTCCGGGGCGTGGCGTCCCATCATAGATCTAAGTGCCTTCAACAAGCACGTAGATTCTCCTCACTTCAAGATGGAGACTCCTCGGGGTATTATCGCCTCCGTGAGAGAGGGAATGTGGGCGACTTCAGTAGATCTAAAGGACGCCTACTTCCACATCCCCATCAAGAAGTCGGCACGGAAGTACCTCCGTTTTACTTGCAACGGAAAGGTCTTCCAGTTCCGGGCCATGCCGTTCGGGCTCACGACTGCACCTTTGGTTTTCACCAAGCTGCTGCAGGTGGTCGTGGGATTCCTGCACTCTCGAGGAATAGATGTTCACATCTATTTCGACGACTCCCTCATGCTCCACCTAGTGAGAGAGTCTCTGGTACAGGTCACCCGGTTGGTTCTGAAACTCTTACTCAAGGTCGGCTTCATTCCTTCCAGAGAAAAGTCGGAGGTTTCCCCATCTCAGGATTTTGTTTTTCTGGGGAACCGTTTCAATACGGTTCAGGGCATCGCCCTTCCACCGATGGAGAAGTTCGAGAAGGCCAGGGCTTTTGCTCTGACCTTTATCGGCCGGTCTCAAGTCCAGGTACGTTGGTTTCTCAGTTTTCTGGGATATCTCAACGCCCTGGCCGATGTGGTCCCCTTAGGGAGACTTCACATCAGGCCTCTCCAGATGTTTCTCCTTGCCAACTGGGTCCCTTCTTCAAGGGATTGGGAAGCCTTGCTTCCTCTGAACCAGTCGGTCAAGGAGTACGCACGCTGGTGGACTCATCAGGACAATGTTCTCCGAGGGGTTCCTTTGTCCAAGCCAGTTCCCACTATGACCCTGTACACGGATGCATCCATGACAGGGTGGGGAGCTTATCTCGACGGGCGTTGCCAGTCGGGGGAGTGGTCTGGGGAACAGCTCTCGGAGCACAGCAATGTGCTCGAGATGAGGGCTGTTCTGTTGGCTCTGCAGTCTTTTCGGGAGATCCTGCATTCCAAGGTGGTTTGTGTGGCTACGGACAACACTACGGTTGTCGCGTATCTGGAGAGACAGGGGGGAACCAGGTCTCACACCCTGTGTGCCCTCGCTATCCGCATTCTGCTTCTATGTCAGGAAATGCAGTTGACAATTTGTGTCAAGCATCTGCCAGGCAGGTTGAATGTTCTGGCGGATACTCTTTCCAGGCGCCGCCAGCCGGTTTTGACAGAGTGGCAACTGAATCCCTCGATTTTCGTGGGAATTTGTCAGGTGTGGGACAGGCCTCACATAGACCTGTTCGCCACTTCACTGAACAATCAGTTGCCAACGTTTGTCTCTCCGGTACCAGATCCAAGGGCTTGGGCCGTGGACGCTCTGTCTCTGGATTGGGAGGGAATGCATGCATATGCATTCCCACCCTTCAACATGGTGGGCAGGGTGCTGCAGAAGTTTCGGGAGCATCAGTGTTCCCTCCTCCTGATAGCGCCCCTGTGGCCGAGGCAGCCTTGGTTTCCGGAGCTTTTGTCGCTTCTGGTGGAAGAGCCCCTGGCTCTTCCTCTCAGAGCGAACCTCCTTCGCCAGCCTCGTTCCAGGACGATGCACTCTCGTCCGGAGATCCTCCACCTTCACGCGTGGAAGCTATCTCAGGAGGCCTCGCTCAGGCGGGCTTTTCTAGGGACGTGTCAGATCGCATCGCTCGATCAATTAGGGCTTCCTCATCTGCCGTCTACCAGTCACGATGGAAGATTTACTGTGATTGGTGTGTCGGCAGGAAGGTTGATCCGATCAAGGCTACTGTCCAGGTGATTGCGGACTTCCTTCTTTGGCTGTTTAGGGACCGCAATCTTGCCCCTGGCACTATCGCTGGTTATCGCACGGCCATTGCTAGTGTTCTCTCTGTTCATGGTAGGTCGGAGGTAGGCTCGTCCTCCTCTCTTTCTGCCTTGATTAGGGGGTTTGGGTTGGACAGGCCTAGGGTCCGGCAGTTGGCTCCGCAGTGGAATTTGCCACTGGTGCTCGAATCGCTGATGCGGGCACCTTATGAGCCTTTAGCGTCTGCCTCCTTGAAGTTTGTTACCTACAAGGTGGTATTCCTTATTGCCCTGCCCTCAGGTCGAAGGAGGAGTGAGATTCATGCCTTGTCTTCTCACCCCTCTTGCCTCCGATGGTCCAGGAATTACTCTGCCGTTATCCTTCTCACTGATCCTGCCTTTATGGCTAAGAATCAGGTTCCTGGCTTCTCGCCCGATCCGATTAAGATTCCGTCTTTGACTGCCTTCGTTGGAACTAAGGAACGAGATAGGTTGCTCTGTCCCTGTCGGGCGCTGAGGTTTTACCTCGATAAAACCAGGGGGGCGAGGTCCTCGATCTCGTCTGTTTTTGCACATTAAGCAGGGTCAACAGGATATCTCTTCTCAGTCAGTGTCTAGATGGATCTGTCAGGTCATCAAGTACGGTTACGACCACTCGGATGATCAGGTTCGGGCGTTGTATAAGGTGAGAGCTCATGAGATCAGGGCCCTTGCTGCGTCATGGGCCCTCCTCAATGGGTCCCCCTTTCAGGAGGTCATGTCCGCAGCTTTCTGGCGCGGACAGACTACCTTCACGGATTTTTATCTCCGGTCCTTGGCCTCTCATTCTGATGGATTGTATTCCCTTGGACCGGTGGTGGTTGCACAGTCTGTGGCTGTTCCTCCACAGTAATTCAGTGATTTTAAATAGTATGCTATCAGGCACCACGGTGGTACACCTGCTCGTTTCACGGGGAGGTTTTCCATTTTTTAATTACTTTCGGGGCTTTATTAGGGGGGTTCCTTGAACCTTTTCCCTACCTTGAGCATGTCTCGAGTTTGTTCCGTCAGCCTGGTCTGCCTGGATTCGAAGCCTCCACTACGGTAAGACGAATTCGCATACTAAAGTTATGGTAATTATTACTGAAATGAAATTGAGGTTTTTGAAGTAAAACCAATTTTCATGATGTAATACTTACCATAACTTTATGGAGTCCCACCCTGTATTCCTCCCCTTGCCTCCTCATCCTGGCTGCCTTTAGGCTCCATAAAAGGGGGTTTGAGGAAGGGAGATCACTCCGTGGCTCTGTCATCGAGATATAGGTTACGTCACGTAGGGAGGTAGGGATATTTAAATCTTTTGTTTTTGAGCTACAAAGATGGGTGTAGGTTTTGTATATGCATACTAAACTTATGGTAAGTATTATATCATGAAAATTGGTTTTACTTCAAAAACCTCAAGTTTGTTGTGTATTTATATTTATAGTAGAATGAACACCAAAGTATAAGTGTGAAAGCTGTTGTTTGTGTGTATTTATATCTATAGTAGAATGAATACCAAATTATAAGTGTGAAAGCTGTTGTTTTTTGTGTATTTATCTTTATAGTAGAATGAATACCAAATTATAAGTGTGAAAGCTGTTGTTTTTGTGTATTTATATTTATAGTAGAATGAATACCAAAGCATAAGTGTGAAAACTGTTGTTTTTTGTGTATTTATATCTATAGTAGAATGAAAACCAAAGTATAAGTGTGAAAGCTGTTGTTT